>NW_023614677.1:0-34245 GCF_013339695.2 Rhipicephalus sanguineus
AGAATATGGCATGACTCTGCTGCTCACTACCCGAGGCCAGCAAATGCTGCAATGACATTGCTGTGCCTATAGTCGGGTACAACTTTAGAAGACAGGAGAGGCCCCGCCCAGATGACCGAAGCGCAGCAGCCAATTGCCTCCGCGACTAAAGAAATAGTCCCGCTAGGCATGTTAGGCATGTTCTCCGTCGGCGGGGTCACCGGCCGTCCGGCTCATGACGTCACCTGAAGTGCGCGCCTATTGGTGGAGGCTCGTATGCATCCGCCTTTGAGGGGAAAATGCCGCTGCCTTCTAAAGTTGTACCCGACTATAGCTAATGAAAGCTGTGATGTTGAGAGGGTTCTTTCAGCTGAGGTACAGAGTCGTCCACTTCCACCTTGAACACCGCACCGTGCGGCCAGCACACCGCGGAGCGCCTCTCTTGGTTGCTTGGGTAACTAGCGCGTATGCGCAGTGACAGCTCTAGGCAGAGCCTTCGCCGTGTCGTCTGCTAAAGCGCGGCAGCTCTGCCGAATTGTACTTGCTTTGCGGTGAAGCTAACTTCGCTCTTGCTATGCGCATGCAAATCCAGCATCCGGCACGGTTCAGAAGAAGCGAAGCGACTGCACCTTGTTCCGTCTAGCTTTTGCTGCTAGTGTTTTCTTTCATTTCTGGATGCGATCTCACAACCAATAAACCTCGGTCCGTGCATGAGTAAACTTTCACAGCCGCGCTTGAACTCCTACAACTAAGCAACTCAGCTCCTTTGAGCCAGTAGCCAGAATGTTCCCGCTGCTCACGCAAATGTTTTTGATCAGCTTCAAAGCTAGGCGCCGCAAAATTGGCGATAAATGCATGGTAAGGTCTGACATAACAGCTTTAAATGTGCGAAAGTTTGGATTGTTACTCGCCTGAAAACAAAAGGATGTGAGCAATTTGCCAATTTCAGAGAAGTTACATTACATTCAGGTGTTATCAGCACTGCTGCCTTCATGCGCCAGCGAATTTAACTCGCCAATACGCCGCCCTAATTTGCTACTCATTTGCAACCATGCTTATTCGTACCATTCATGCAGAAAAATGAAGAAGCATTCTAATAGAGTTTTCAGCTGAACTCATATCACGCGATCAGTTCACCAAAGAAGCGCCGCTGACAAATGATTACTTCTGTAAGCAGGCGCTGAATAATGCTTGACTCCCTTTTTATCGCTAGGTGACCCAAAGCACCGCGTATCGCTTTATATATTTCTTGGCTCAAAACTTTAGCACGAAGCAGAAAGTTTTCCGTGAGCCTTCAATTCACAGCGCAAACTTATATTTTTTTATTGTCGACTTTGTGTCGCCAAACTTTCAGCTGATGAAAACAACCGTGTGAGTAGCGGGAATATTCTAACTGTACGGCACAAAGCATCTGAGTAGCTTAGTTGCGGGAGTGCCAGCCCGGCTTGGCGATCTTACTCATGCACGGGCCAAGGTTTATTACTTTTAAGATCGCATGCAGAAAAAGAAAACAGTAGGTAAAAAAGCAGTGCGGAACGAGGCGCAGTCGCTGCGCTTCTCGATTTCCATGAGATTAAGTTACCTTCATCGAAGAGCAAGCGCGATTAGGCGGAGCCGCTGTGCTTTAGCAGACGACGCGGCGACCACCTACAGTTGTCACTGCGCTTGCGTGCCCCAGCCGCCAGCAAGAGACGCTCCGCGGAGCGTTGGCTGCACGGTGCGGTGCTCAAGGTGGAAGTGGATGCCTCTGTACATCCAAAGGTGAGACAGCTCTCGAATGAAGACCAACATGCTGCACATGCAAATGGCAATGTACGTTAACAAGGACGCGTAAAAAATCGGTGATCAGCTTTTTGTGAATTAAATGTGTCTTTTCCTAGATGTTATCAAGGCTCTTTACTGTCCTTTTGACTTATCAATTTGTGTAAATGTATTTCATGTAGCATTTCTAAACTAAACCCCCCCAAAAACATGCAGTTCAATGATGGTTCCACGAAAAATGTGATTTTTCTCAAATTACCAGCTTGAAAAATAGCACCCAATTTTTACCCTCTAATTTGAAAAAATATAAAACACAAAAACAAACCACCGTAGTTATGCAATTTGTGTTAGAATGCTTTGGCTTCCTGTGCGACACAATTTGTACAAACCTCACCACCAGACAGGCATAGATGAGACTCTGGCTAAGAACATGTGCAAGGTTGTAACCAAGCTGATCATTGCGCATCATAGCAACAATAAGGCCGTCGTCATCACCATGACCAAAAAATAATGAGCCACCGATCAAGACAACAAATGTGTGTGTGTGTACCTTTCATCACATTTACCACCAATCATAACAAGAAACGAGTTCATACATTTGTTCATATTTGTGTGTTATGTGCTAGACAGCTTCACTGGTAACCTGCCTTCACAAAATGGAATGGCTCGAAATTTTTATCACAATTTTACACACCAATTCAGTCATACACACAACACATTGTAAACAGTGGTAGTTTAGCACAATAGCAATAATACGCCAGCAAACGAGCAAGGCCTTATCTATAAGAAAGCAACATTGTGCTTATAAAGCCCCTGTTGCTGTGGTTCGTGTTTGTGCACTCAGCATGTATACGCACTGCGCATAAGCACCACGGCTTGACACAGGTTGCCAGTTCCCTTAGTCACAGTGATGGCAAAGCCGCCTCTCAGCAATCACTCCTTTTGCCTTATAAAAGCATAGAATAAAGTGGGGATGCCTAATAATATAGATTGTAATATCAAGCACGAATTATGGTGCATGTAAAGAACAGAAGACTGTACAGCAATCCGAATGGCTCCTTTGCACAGTATGAAGGCCTGTCCACCAGGCTGCACAACAAACCGGTTTTTGCAACATTGAAACACATTTTAAAAATGCAAATCCTGTTGAAACTGCAAGTGTGCTAGATTCTATCACTATAATTTACGGTCCTTCCATTTCCACTAGGATATGATAGCACGTTCAAGCCAGTTAGTTGTCTGTGTTTCTAACTTAGAATTATTATGTTTAAGCTGTTGCATTAACGTAGACAGAACTTTCAATGGCAAACTTGTAAGGCATATTGGGAAACACCCAATGGCTCTCTATTGATGAATAAAAGGCTTTTACAGGGCTCTAAAATTGCCAAAGCTCCGAACGAGTGTGACTATTGGCGTTGAATCCTTTGTCTGAGGCAAGCTTTGAGATTGGGCTAGTTGCTAATCCATCTTCAACAAAAAGGGTAGGAGTGGACAATAGACAAAGAAGGGAACAAAGACAACCGTTCCCTTCTTTGTCTATTGTACACTGCTGCACTGTTTGTTGACGATGAACTTCGTTTGAGGTTTCTAGTCTCACTGATATAAGTCGTATCAAAGTTCATGCGTGGAATTTTGTAGATTACCCTAGAGCACTGCACGGGCCGGATTTTACGGCCCGGGCCCGGCCCGGGCCCGCTTTATGCAGCCCGAGCCCGGCCCCGGCCCGTGGTTCCAAGCCCGGGCCCGGCCCGGGCCCGGGCGTACTTGACCGTACCCAGCCCGAGCCCGGCACGGGCCCGTCGTTCCAAGCCCGGGCCCGGCCCGGGCCCGGGCGTTCATTACTAAACTTATCCAGGGCGCGCTTGTTCATGACCAGGCCCGACCCGGGCCCGCTAGAGGATATTAGTTGTTGATGATTATTAATGATGCCGTGCGCTTTGTAGCGGGCGATCGGACGAAAAATCCGGTGTGTACATGCATCGAAATGTTGCTTTGCCCGCGGTGGTAGCTCAGCGCTTAAGCGGTTTCGCTGTTAAGAGGACACGGGTGCGATTCCCGCGGCCACGGCGGCCGCAGTTTGATGGGGGCGAAATGCAAGAACACCCGTGTAGATACTTATCTTTAGGTGCACTTAAGAGAACTCGAGGTGGTCGAAATTGATCCGGTGCCACTACGACGTGCCTCGTAATCATATCGTGGTTTTGGCACGTAATACCAGGGAATATAAATGAAATGTACCGTGTCAACCTAGAATAAAAGACCGAAATCTTTATTCCTCCCATGGGAATAACCGTGATGTGGCCCATTGTTAGTGCTGTTAATATATATATATATATATATATATATATATATATATATATATATATATATATATATATATATATATATATATATATATATATATATATATACACGTGATCTGTCGTGTTTGTAAGGAAACCCGCAATGATGTACTTGTTACTTTGACATAGTCTGGTCCAGCAGACGAAACGTTAGTGAAAATATACAGTGCCAATCTATATCTATACTGGTGAAAAAAAAATAGCACTTCAACTGTTTTTCTATTTTTATTGCTAAGCTTTACTAAGAGCCAGCTCTTTGTACGTGTCACTTCAGCTTGGCACAGTATACCTTAGACCATGCAATGCATAACGTTCGCGTGTGCTCGAAGGCCCGACTTACGCCTTTTAATGAGCTGGTCCGAGTCCGGCCCGGCCCGCAGCCTCAAGCCCGGGCCCGGCCCAGGCCCGCGGCTTCAAGCCCGGGCCCGGCCCGGGCCCGCATTTTCAAGCCCGAGCCCGGCCCGGGCCCGCCGGAAAACGCTTCGGACGGCCCGGCCCGGCCCGCGGGCCGGGCCGGGCCTGGGCTTTCGGGCCGGCCCGGGCCCGTGCAGTGCTCTAGATTACCCCTGGTAACTTTTATTGCTCCAAGAGGTCTTTAACATGTGTGAGCTGTCATGTTACCTAGTTTTTTGGCATCTGGGAAATTTTCACACAATTAGTGTAAAAAAATCTTGCAAGTGACTCGCTTATTCCCTGCACCATGGGATGCCCACATACTTTTGCTGTTCCTGTTTGTCCTCCCAAAGAATCAAAGTGCTCCTTAGACAAATAGTTTCCAGGAGGTTACCCACAAAATGCGTGAACTGTGACACATCCTACATTAGTGGAACGAAAAGTTCAAACAAACAACAAAACACCATAAAAAGTGCCTTGAGAAAGGCAAGACATGCTCAAACACTGGTGGATAATTATTCATTACTAACCAAGCGATTAATTTGGACACCACTGCTCTAATCGCAATGAAGAAAATCTTTATACATCTGATCTCAAATGTGGTATGTGTGCAACTTACTTTAGCTGTACATGTGTTGACCTACCCAGGATATACACCAGCACCCACTGGCACCTAGGCCATAAATAATCACCCTCTTCGCATTCTTTATTGTGAACAGGGGGCCCATAGTGGTTCTGAAACGTTAATTTTAATTGTTGCCTTTTCAAAAGGTACCTCACATACATGAACCCATTTCGTCGACAGGTTTTCATTCGTCCACTGAAACAGATCGAGATAGCAGTGACTTGTGGGCTTTCATTTATTCAAGGGTAACAAAAGTTACCTAACAACGTCATAGTGAGTTGGTTGTCACTGAGAAGATGCGGACACTGGCGGTTTTCTGAATTTGGTATCACCACATGCTGATGTTTCAGTCAAACATTTCTTTTCCCATGCCTTGAAAACACTCTCTTACTCTATTAGTGGCCTTCGGTGAGAAAGGCTAGGATGCTTGTGTCACTACCACTGCCATTGTTGATGAACCATTCCACGGACATTGGAATGGTTTATCAAAATTGTCTCTAACATACGAGCCAGCTCATGTGACGGCACATGCAAGCCATGTATTCTCAAATGCCTCTACTAAAAATGGCACCACGTTGCCTCACTCCGCTAAATCTAAATACTGAAAAGCATCCTCACTGTCCATGTATGTCACCGTCTTAAAGAAAGGGCATTAAATTTCAAGGCCTTGTTTTCCACTGTGTATAATGGCCACATGCAAGATCACTAAAAGGTGTGCACGTAAAAGGTGTGCACGTGCTTAACGTGCATTGTCACCTTCATTTCGGTATTTTCCCTGTATCTCAACATCGTGTGAACGCCTTGTCAATAACAACAGTCAGGTATTTCAGATGAACGCATATACACGGGAGAAAATTGCTAGGAGCACTTACAACTAAGTTTTAAAATTCGTTAGAATGCGGTGCGGACGGTACGCATCTACATACCGCTTTAATCGGGTCTGTTGGCAGTGCAGGTTTACCGTGCAGCAATACGGATATGCCATATCGTCGTGGTCGGCATGTCAGTATTTTAACCCGCAAGACCTCTACCGCATCACCTTACCGCAAGCAATGAGCAACTAGCGCGGCTAAAAAGTTCTTAAAAAAAGCTGCGTGCCGACCACGACGGTACGGCATTTCCCTCAGCGGCGCGCACCAGTATGTCAGCGTAAACTTACCTCGGCGTTCAAGATTCGAACACACGGCAGGCGTTTCAGCGTAGCCGTCAGCTTGCGGTTCAGCAAGCGCGTTTTCTTGATCTGGCGCTCCGCATCGGCGTCTTCAGAGCTGCAGCAACGTGGCAGCACTTTGAAGACGTATACACCACGGGGGCCACATCGTGCTGCAGTTGCAGAACTAACTTCTAAAATATAAAGAAAATACAACCTTCAGTGACTGATGGCAAGCATCTCACAATTTCAGAATACGTACCCCTATATTGTCGCATATATCTTGAGGGTCCGCGTTGGCACTGCAAACGTCGTTACCACCAACGTACAAAACGACAGTCTACGCGCTGAAAGTGCATCGCAGAGACGGCCTCAGCCATTCGCACAGCGTCAAAACCACCAAAACTAAATGTGCAGGTCTCGACGGATGTTTTACAGCGAAAGCTGTTATGAGATCATTTCACCGGCCGTTTTTGGTGCCGTAGTTGTCCGCCGCCGCCGCCGCCGCCGCCGCCGCTGCCGCCGCCGCCGCCGCCGCCGCCGCCGCCGCCGCCGCCGGTGTCCGTAACCAGTATCGCTCGAAATAAGAAAAAAAACTAAAGAAAAAAATTCCAGGATGGAACGAGGTTCGAACCTGGGCCCTCTGCGTGGGAGCCCGGTGTTCAACCTCTGAGCCATGCCGGTGCTTGAAACTGCTATGCAAAAAGGTCCTATACAGGCTTCATGTCGGGAAGGAACCACATTAGCATATGCAATATAGCGTGGTAAAAGAGTAGAATAAGCACCAAGCGTCGCACAACGCGAATTTTGTAACCAGGTGTCACACAATGCGAATTGCGCAACGAGTAGGTTGTTGAATGCTTCCAACCCATTACAAAGAGCTCTGCCATAATTCTTCATCGTCATCACGCACAGCATCAACAAAGTGAGCATAATGCCTTACATGCGTTTAGCAGGTACCACGGCTGTCTGTAGAATGACGAAAAATGGCACAGTGCCTACTGCCCTACTTCTCAAAAATTACAATGATTTATAGCGTAGTGGGTTCCTCGCAAGTGCACTTCTGTTGGTTGCCAAGGAAGCCCATAAGGCTCCCATGATTCATTTCCTCAGGGTCTCAATAAAGTCAATTCTCTCTCTCTCTCGCTCTACGTTTCTCCGGTTAAAGTGTGTTATAAAGCGTGGTGGGACAGTTAAATAACGAGCGGGCGTCACACAATATGCATTACGTAACTAGTGGGTCGTTTAAAGCTTCCAGCCCATTACAAAGGGCGCAACCATAATTATTCATCGTCATCAACCGCCGCATCAACAAACTGCACATAATCGCTTACATATGGTACCTCGCTTCTCCGCAGAACAACGAATAATGTCGTGCTGGGTGCTTCCCAACTTCCCAAAAATTGCGCTTTGTGGCGTAGTGGGTACGTTGCTAATGTACCGGTATTAGTAGCCACAGGAGAGTTTATAACGGGCTCTAGAAATGCCGCTCTCCAGCTTTCGCTGTGACTGTGCTGCGCTTTCCGCGCAGGCCTGGCGTTTTTCAAGTGAAGGCGACTCCTGCACATGAATTTAACCTGGCTGTCGTCTATCACCACACCGCGCAAAGAAGGCATAACTCAAACAAGGCCGGCGACTGCGGTGAGGGTACCGATGGTACCGAGTAGAACATAGGCAAGTAAAGGCTGGGGACAAGGCCGACAAGGCCGAGGAATCGTCGGATCTTTCCCTAGCTACAACAGTACCTGTCTAGGGGCAGGGAGTACCTCCCTATGGTAACGTCAGATCCGGTTTCGCGCCAAACCGGGAGAGCCCCGACTCCGGGGATACGCTTTCGTACACTGTACCACAACGTCGCCATGTTATCCTAACACAGAGGTTAGTAGATCCACTCCCGGTGTTTGAAGCTGGAACTCGCCGCGGTCGATTTTTTCGCCCTCTGCGGCGATCGCTGGAACTTGAGACTTTCCGGGGCCTGGTTTCTATGAGTTGCTCCTCACCCGCCATTTACTGCGAGGCGTCAGCCGTTGCCGTGGCCACCGTGCGAAAAATTTCAACCAAAGCGGAAATGGCGTTCGCGGCACCGGCAGCCAATGAACGCCAGAGCAGACGACATGGGCGTGTCCCCATGGTCTCCCCTCTCTCTCCTTGCGCATACGGTTGTCAAATACGCGAGCAAGCTCCTCTAACATCATTCACTTCGTGGATATGGCGGTGATTTTTTTACAGCTTCTGCGAGGTCTTCACTTTGTTTTTTGTCAACAATACGTGGTTACGTTTTCTGCTTGACGTGATGCGCCGACTAGTTCGAGTTCGCGGTATTGGTTTGTGCGCCTTGCATCATGCATGCCCACGGACTAGAGTGTACTAGGTAGTGTAAAGTGTACTAGATAGGTGTACCCCTATCTAGTACACTCTACCGCGGACTTACGATCGAACATGTGATTACGAAACCTCAGAGATTCAGTGCAGTTCTTTTGAATAAAGAAAGCTGGAGTGCGAAAACTCACATTAGGATTGGCACTCTCCATTTGTTTTTGTTGTGCTCGGTTTTTTTTCCCCCAGAGCAAATTGCTTTCTCTGGGTCACCGTGCTCTGGGTCTTTTTCGTTGACCCATCAGCCGGTGGACTAGTTATTCATTTATTGGACAGTTATTCAGTTTATTCATTCGCTTGCGCGTTAATTCAGCGATATGGTTCGTATGTCAGATATGTCTACAAGGCGCACTTGCGCATAACAGCGTTACGCTCGTTTTGGTTGGTGCGTCCAGTCACTCAAAGCAACCAACGTTGTCCAAATATATCAACTGTAAATGATGTACGCCTCCTGGCGCATTATTAAGGCAAAAGCCTCATATGCCGCACCAAACGCTAAAATTGGCCGTCTGCTACGTTGGCGGCGTCAACCCGATCGAGTGATGCAAAAAAAGTTCATCACACGAAGACGTCACCATGACGTCACAGATCGCCAAAACTTGTGACATCATGGTAACGTCACTATGCCGTCACATAACGTGACGTCACACGATGACATCGTCGTTTTTTGCATTGCCTCTGTGATTGTTGGGCCGGTCACGGAGGCTGTGCAAAACCAGGTGAGGTGCAGAAAGCTTTCGGTGTGGGGGTGGGGCAAGATGTGTCAAAACTGCAATTCGGCCGAGTTGGAACATATTCATCTTGAAATATTTGCACCCACGTGTGTGTCTCTTCAGTGTCCCCGTGTGCCTGCGCAAATATTTCAAGATCAATGTGTCGACTGAAGAAAAACAAGATGTCTTTCGCCTTCGAGTCGTCTTAGGTGAATGCATAAGGAACCCTGCGAGTTTTGCAGAGGCGCTTGATGTCCAGGACTAGTTGATCTTGGCAAGGGTAGATATTTGGCCTTGTTGGTGCGACATATTCATATTGTAAAGCGTGGAACTCAAATGATGAGGATGGGACAGAGAGTAACAGACACAAACAAGCGCTAACACAAGCGTCTCCCTGTATCGCCCTCGTCACTTCAGTTCCGCACTTGACAATATGAATAGTTGATCTTGCGCAGGCGGTTACTTCAGTGACTGCAGTGTGTCTCGTGAGTTGGAATTTACCAATTGCAAGACTGCCTTACTAATGAAAAACTACTAAATTTACCAATGAAATGCGCCCACATGCCAAGCTGCATGCATTATTCTTTCAATGAAGCTCTGAGCTGTTGCTTGCACTGATAGTCATTGTGAATGCTCTCTCCACATATAGTATACCCTCGGTG
This sequence comes from Rhipicephalus sanguineus, assembly GCF_013339695.2. Lineage (NCBI taxonomy): Eukaryota > Metazoa > Arthropoda > Arachnida > Ixodida > Ixodidae > Rhipicephalus > Rhipicephalus sanguineus. Next base: position 10,002 of record NW_023614677.1, read on the forward strand.
GCACTACACAGAGCCGTCATGGGCTGGAGCATTACGCTCATTTAGGTAATTTTAGGATAAGTTATCCAGGGTGCGTACAGGTCCTTGAAATCCTTGAAAACCCTTGAATTTGAAAAATCCGTTTTCAAGGCCCTTGAAAGTCCTGGAATTTTTTCCGGTCCTTGAAAGTCCTTGAATTTCCTGAGCAATGCGACCTCCGTAATGGGGTAGATCGGCTCCGACCTGACAAACTCCCCTTTTCGGAAACAGTAATTCAGCGCGAGTGCACATCCATACTGAAAGCGTTCCGTATGCCAGTACCATAATTCCATATGTTTCGTACGGAATCCATATGTTTTCCGTATATTTTCCATATGGGCTTTCCAAGCAATGCAGGTTAATCATTATTAACACCATTATAACATACATTTATTTATCTTTATATGAGTGAAATAATGCTACACTGGACGTTTTGAATATGTCTGGTGAACTTGAAGATTATACTGCAAAAACCTCGACTTCTTTTACGTTGTAAGCGTCCATTGCATGTCGTGATCTTGAGAAGTTATCAGGACTTGGCATATTTGTTGTTCTTGTGATACGCATTTATTTATTGTAAGTGCAATAAAATTTTTCATTTTGGAAATTTTCCAGTACAAAAATTGTAACTTTGCATGCCGCTTTGAGTCCTTGAAAAACTTGTGAGAGGTCCTGGAAAGTCCTTGAAAATCCTTGAACTTTTCCTTTGGAAACCTGTACGAACCCTGGTTATCAAACAGCAAAAAGTGCAGTTAATAAATGCGCATAAGACACCAGAGAGACATTCTGTGCTCTACATGAAGATACCCGAACTCTCCCTTGGTGCTATTTTATGTAATTTTCTCATTGCTGTCATTTTCACGAATTCTGTTTGCGAAATGGAGTAGCTGGCGCTATATAAAAGCGCTGACATCTCAGATCTAAACAACAAAATTGGCAGATCCCACGTGCCGTGGGAATCGATGTTATGCGAAGCATGCGCGGGATGGTTACTGGCCAAATTTTTCACATTGAGCGAAACGTCACGGAATGACGCTCGAGAAATATGGAAGTGGTATACGCACACTCATATGTTGAAGAGTCGCATATTATATAGCCAGTTGTTTACAGTTGCGTAACGATGGCAACAGCAACATGAGTGTTAGCAACACCAGACGCGGTAAGCTGATATGTAGGGCTTATATTCTTCAATATTGCATAGCGCGAATCCGAACAGGACAAAGGCGGAAGACAGATAAACAGGACAGGCGTTACTCTCAACTAAGCTTCATTAAGGAAAGGTTTCCTAGATATATAGTACGCAGCCGAGAGACAGGAGCAGGCGCACTGCACGTACGTTACAGTCACAGTTGCAGTTGTTACAGTTGCGTTACAGTTGTTATGCTTATAGACGTCAGACTCTGCCCAGGCGGCACTGCGTAAAACACCGCCACCAGCGCCCTCATCGCAGCCCTGGCACTAACTGGGTAGTGCAAAGAGAGCCGTCCGCAAGCGAATGTGCATAGGCCACAATATTCGCAACTTCCAGGTACCGTGGCGCCGCCGAGTGGTGGCCGCCGGAAGCTCTGTTGAGATTATTGAAATGTTGGACCCGCTTGAGTCAGCGAATGTTGCCACTTGTTTTGTCTCGTTTGGGCTCGTTTTGCGACGGTGTGCACGGTCTCGATACGTGACACTTTCGGTTCCTCAGTGTGAACGGAAAATAAAAGAAAAAGGCAACTGATTTTACTGCGGGCTTCGGTACTCACAGCGTACAGCGGGAGGCAAAGCAAAAGCCTCCCCTTCAGATTAGCGCCTCGAAAACCCGTGAGTGGTTAAGCGGGTTAAACTTCGCAAACAAATAACCAAGGCCCATGAATGTATGCAGAATCCAATTTTGTGTCCGAGTACATACCTACTATTTCATATCACCTTTCTCGCGCTTCGTTCCTCCGCTCGACACAGTCGCTGTGCAGACAGTACCAGAACTGATAAGGAATGCGTTCCGCCTCAAGAATATAATGAAAAGTCCGCTTTCAAAGCGTCCATCGCACAATTCCACGTCTGAAGTGGCTGTGAAGTGCCTCCGTGACCTTCACATCTCCAGCTCTTTTTGTTCGGTATTACTTGCTGATGGCGCTGTTTTTTCGTCCTTGTCCCGTACGATGTTACTTATTGCACTTCTCATAAACACCGAAAGCGTAGGATAATAACAGGAACGTCACTTCTTAAACGTGAAAATTGCGTCTTGCGCTGGTTTCATTCGCTGCTTGTCGACCTATTGTGGCATTCCGCTGTTTATTTTTTCTCTTTTTTACCAAGAAAGCGTGATAAAATCGTATTTCCGATAATCGCACATGCCTCAAGTGGTTCTTGTGCTTCGGTCTCGAAGGGCAACACATCTTTTTTTTCGTTTACTTACATTACTTCGTGCTTTGAAGGGAGCTGAGCTAGCTACGCGGCAGAATGCAATGCAAGCAGAAATGAGATAAAGCATGTCTCCGAGATTGTCTCTGATATTACAGAGACATCTTTACTGAGTCTCCTACTACCATATCGTGCTAACAACACAGCGGGGGTTGCAACGCGACTAGTGTGTTTGCTTTATTTACAATTGTGTACACATTTATCTTCCTAATGAGGTTCCAATTACGTACCCGACATTCATTTACTTATTATAATATGTCACCGCAACCCTGCTTTCACTAAAACATAAATCGGAGTGCAGCTGAAGCGCAAAGAAATGAACTCTTCGCCAAACATGTACGTTCCTAAATCGTCTGCAGCGGGCCGATAATCTTAACGACCGCCATGTTGGATGTACAGTCGCGCCACCTATAGGCCGTGGAATTTGCGAATAGGTGCCGAGGCGCCGTTTCCTGAAAATCAAGGACCTGGAAAGCTTCTTCCGCCAATCCACGCATCAGAAACAAAGGAAACTGATCAACGCGAACTGCGAGTACAATGTGTCGTGCCTGGGTATTTGAATCCATCTCATCTCGGCAACCAGTTGTTGCGACCGGTTATTTGGATCCGTCCCTCATCGGCAACCAGGTTGTTGCTACGATAGGGCAGCGTCGTACCCGGACTCAGTTTGGTAGCGTAGTCGAGTCTCCGGGTTGAGGAACTGATGCTAGCAAGATGGGAAAACAATAACAAGTTTACTGGCCCTTTTTGTACACTCAATTTACATCATGACAAGGTCAGAGTTCAGCGACGAGCGAATTGGATGAGCCTGTTACCGAGGGCTCAGAGCCCCATTTCTCACTCAGCACCGTCGTTTTAACCCCTCAGGCTGGCTCCTCCTTCATGATGACCACCAATCACACACACGACCCCACCCACCATGGCACAGTCCATTTCACTGTCGCTGAGGGGTCGTTGCACTCTTGAAGCAGCAAGAGTCAGGTGGTCAACGGCACGCTTGTGGGGGGAGCAAAGGCGACAGGTTCCTCGGGCTCGTTCCTCGTACTCTTCTTTTCCCCGAAGGGCAGAACGTGCTTGCTCCTCCAGTTCTTCCTCGAAGGCAGAACGTGCTTGCTCCTCCGATTCTTCCCCGAAGGCAGAAAAGGGTCTGCGGCGACTCCTGTCCAAAGATACAGGTCATGTCGTTTCGGCAGCATACCAAGTCAAGCCCAGGTGGCCCATTGTCTCCGGCTTTGCCGTCCCGGGAACGCCGTTTCCAGGAAAGATGCAGGTGTTCTAGCAGTATGAGAACGCCTCGCCCGCCGATTCTGATGGCCAGCGCGTCGGCATCGACTGCCAGTCATAACAGCCTCCTCCCTCGCCAGTGGAGAAACGGAGGGTAGCAGCCACCACTGCTGCTCGAATGGTCGACGGAATTCGCCACCGTTGAATGCCCAAAGCTTGTTTTCGCTTGAAGCATTGTCTGGTCAGTTGCAACCCAAATTCTTCGGCCTCTCTGAAACTCAACCACATGCAGAGCAAGCACTCGGCCGCCTCCGAGTAAACCAGGCCAAAAGAGGGTTGGCAAACAAACTTTCATTACTAGCTTTATATTAAAAGCTGACACTCAAAACTCTCAGGACTTACTTATGCTGAGGAACCAAACGTGCTACATTACTCAATTACACCAACGGCTGCACGAAAAAAAAACCATTCAAATATCAATTTCGAGACATTGGGAAGAGCACCCCAGAATCGCTTAGAAAGAGCGGCTAAGCGCGTCAGCGTTTCCACTCAAATTTTGCCCTTCTTATCCTTAATGTCGAAAAGATATTACCTAAAAATCAAACTCCACCTCAGAAGGTGACTGTTCTTTGTTGTCGCGGTTTGCAGCCCGGCAGGGGATAACGGTCCGTATCTACACCAGCGTTGCCATCTGGTGAAACTCGCCACCAGATTTTGGAAATTTGGTGAAATTCTGGAGCTTTTGGTGGCCAGGCCGGCAAACTTCTACACCAGCCAACATCTGGTGAAATCTGGGAAAAATCACTCTACCGAACCACCGCCCACCATCGATGCTCATCCAAACTATATGACTATATCCAAACTTTTAACACTAGTTAGAGTTAGAGTGCACGGTGAACGAAAGCTTCTTTCTGCAACGCATGTCTAGTTATAAGAGGCTTCAGTAGACGGCGCCAGCTGTTATAAACTTCTCGCCAAGTGTATGCCGAACGTCGCACGTGTGTTTACGCTCAAGGAAATTAGTGTGATCCTGTCAGCCATCAAATTTGCTTTGTATAACGCTGTGTGTCATTGCATTAATGACAACAAAATACATTTGATATTTTAAAGCAAGTTGGCATCGAGCCTGGCCTCTACACTGCAAGTGCTTGCCGCGCAAGTGAACTGCATCGTGAAAATATCCCGTCACGGCGCTCATGCAGCAAGGCAATCGGGAAAAAAGAAATGGCGGGTTCGCGGTCAAGCAAAGGCACACAAGAGTATAGGGTCCAGGATGGTACCGGCTATAAATATCGAGATTTTTAGCGCTCCTGATCCCCTTGTGTAAGCGCTGCACCTGCACCTGTGTCCAATCCTTTTTTTTTATTTTCTCAGAACCTATATATCTGGTATTTTTCCATACGCGAACAATCATAACTCTTTGCTAATGAAGATTTTTCATTAAAACTTGGCACACTTCCTTATCACGTATGAGTGAGTGTGCAATGAACTTCGATAAGCAAAATCGTGCGACAAGATTTATTATGCCTGCCTGTCATACGAAGGTGCCACTAGTACTAGTGCATACTATTTTGGTTATTTAATCACTATGTTTTATTGTTCATCAGATTTTATTTGTTTTGGTTCATTGCACACGTCGAAACTTCTCTTATTTCTCTAGAAAAAAAATTTGTTTTTTTTTAGTTGAATCTCAGGTGTGTTTGCGTAAATCCCATTTTTAATGAAATTCCTAATTAAGAAAAATTAACAAAAAGGAATTTGCGTTGTGATGCTCACATGTGCCTAGAAAGGTGTTTTTAATGTAGACTAATAATTTCTAGTGCTTATTGCTTTCTAAAAATTTTTTTCCGACACTTGGCCTCATACCTCATCATGACTTTGTGAAAAATAAAATGAGTTCTTCACAAATGTTGATTTTGTAGTACAGGGGTACGACGGAACACCGTCTGGCGAGGGGCATAAACATTTCTTCCCAATAAACACACTGGCCCTAGTTGCAACGTAAAAAAAAAAAAAAAAACTTTAGCGAATGTTTGTTTATTTGCTAGAAATGTTGATTTTGGGTCGTTTTTATGAATTTCGTAACAATTTTAATTTCTGGTGAAATCTGGGGAAATTTTAGCGAGTGTCTGGTGTCGTGCCCACTTTACAATCTGGCAACGCTGATCTACACTGAATTTGACGCCTAAGAGATAACACTGAATGGCCCACATAATGCAAGCGCACTCCTCTTCTGAAGCGCAGTACGCCATCTCGCGAGAGCTCAATTTTCGGCTCAAGTAGAGCACGAGATTTTCATTATCTTCCTCATCCTTCTGTCATAGAACGGCTCCTAGGCCTCGATCACTCGCATCACATTGGACCGTGAATTCTCGGTCGTAATCCTGAGCTCGCAAAACCGGACGGTTAAGCAGTACCGCCTACACGCTTAAAGGGCCAGTAAACAACCCCGATGTCCAAAAATTGTAATGAAAAGAAATATGCGCACTTTGGCTATGTGAACATGCTGCCGCAAGAATTTTGCGAGTACGTGCTATAATAAGGAAGTTACAGGGGTTAGAACATCCGTTTCAGCTGGTTTCAAATTTTCGCGCGGCCTCACCACCCTTCTCCGCCGCATGGAGGAAAAGGCGTAGCCCGTCGTCGTGACTCCGCCCACTTCGGCAACGTGACACGACGTCAACAATTGACGTCATGTGCGAGCTCGATCAGTCGCAATGCACTTCCGCTTGCTGCGGCTCCTGTTTGTTTATTGTTTATATTGTCGAACGTGCTCCGTAACTTGACGGGCAGTTTTCGGCTCTTCACTATTTTTAAACCTTTGTGACAGTTCACAATGCAGCAGGAATGCGTGCTTGCTTTCCGAGACGTCGAAGGGGCGCGAGAGAAAAGCCTGGACAACCCCGCTTGCCGCGCGAGCAAGCGCGACCCGTCCGAGCTACCGGAGACTCCCCCCTCCCCGCTCGATTTGCAGCCGGCAACTGAACAACGCTTCGCCTCATGTCGAAGGCGAAGTGCGTGCAGGTGCTATGCGGTGCGAGGAGTATACGCGCGACAACTGGGTGGCCGAAACCGCATCACCGCAGGGCCAAAAAACAAGGCGCAGTTTCGTAGCGGTGGGTGGGAACAGGAACTGACGTTAACTTGACAATTGTTTGTTAAGACCTGGTTTAGACCAATCGACGAGCTCAGTGCTACGTCAACTCGGCGATCGCCGAGTTGACGTCACTGCGCGTACGAGGAGGATTGGTCAGGCGTAGGAAAGAAGCGCGGGAATTGTTTTTCGAAATGAAGGGTCTGCGCGGCGCGCAGCGCTGTAATATTCGGAAAACGTGATCGCCGCGGTCTACTGTACGGATTAGCGAGCTTGTTTGGCGGGTGTAAAAAAAAAGTCGCAGCCTGTTTACGGGCCCTTTAAGAAGGCAGCTTCCTTCTTTTCATCCTAGACTACTTTCGCCTGTTCTGTCCCGCGAAGAACATCGGTCAAGGTGTGGCCAACGATGAATAACTTCCGATGCAAAGACTGCATTCCAGCGAGCCCCAAAACGCCCCTTCGTCCTTCTTTGTTTTGGGCCGTGGATAGTCTGCTACTCCTGAGCTCTTAAGCTCACTAGCTTTCCTAAAACCTAGGCCTACGCCGTGACCTAAATAGTCTACTTTTGCACTTGCAAAACGATCTTCTCATCCTTTACAGTCAGAACCCTAACAAAAGGTTCGACCGCGTCTCATACCCCTGAATGATCACTCACACCTCCACATTAGGAAAAGATTAATGATCCGCTCATGTGATCACTCGATCATTAATTCTTCACAAGAAAAAGAACAAAACATAATGGGATAAACACTGCCTTCTAACAGGTTCATTCGGTGAAAGCTACCTGCCCATGCCAACGCCTCTGATAAAAACCACGGTGCTCTCCTGAGCGCTTCAATTACTCTCAATCCTATAGCGTTGCAAAACGCAAGGTACTATTAACCGCTCACCTAATCCCTCTAAGTTTTTCTAAAAGCAGTCCCTTACATTAAAAACACACATTGTACAAAAAAATAACCCCAGGTGCAATACACTTCAAAAAGCACCTCAAACATTTGCATTGGTTTTATGCTAAAACCTTGCACCAAATGCCTGTCAATCAAAATAGCGCGTAACAAAAACTGCACCGCTCAGGGCCAAACTCATTTCGGAAACTGATGCTGAAATCTCTCCTCAAATGCTTATTCACCCCAAATCGACATGAAAGTGAACGCATACGATACCGCACTAAACCTTTCAAAACTACAAAAATTACAGTTTTCGCGCTAAAAACACCTACATCAGAAGTTCATCCTAATGATTAAAAAAAACTTCGACGCTCTCTTCAGCCTTTACTACTGCGCGGTTTTTCTTCTTAAACCTTTGCACCACATCTCGTAACACACAAAATTAAACTGGCTGAATTCTACATTCCTAACAAAAAAATGAGTAATCCTAGTTTGCACGCACGTGCAAACCTACTCGAACTGACCGTTCCTTTTCTCAATTAGATTCGCTTGAATCGTACCCGATGGGATCGCGGTCCGGCAGGCCTTCTAGCTCGCCAGAGGCTACAACATGCACGAGCTATCAGTGGCATTCTACAGTCACGCTTCATTCGGCACCTCGGTCGGCTCCCCTCAGGAAGGCGAATGGAATGCCAGAAACGGGGGGGGGGGGGAAACCCTGTCCATTCTCCCTTTGTGCTCGCCTCCACGCGGTGCTTTGTTACCCGCCGTACACTGGTCTTTCTACTTTGACGACTTGGACCCAGGTGCTTTCCCGAAACTGTCAATCTCAACCTCGCCTTCCGTCGTGGGAGCGCACCTTGCTTTCTCCCTCTGCGCCTCTCGCGCTGCTTGCGGCTGAATGAATGCCTCAATTTACGTTTCCGCGAACTGTCCGTTGGCCTACGCTTGCGTCTTTCTCGCGCCGGGGTGGGACCTTTCTTAAGCCTACGCTGAGCCGAATGCCTCCGCCGCTTTCTTTTTCTACGATGTCGGCGAACATCATTTCTGTCGATGTCTCGATCATCGCTTCGGGTCGCGACATGCGGAGTGGTGCAGCTCGTTGGTGCTTGTACTACACCTTCTTTCTCGCGCAAGCTTTTCGATTTATCCGCCACGTCGGACGGTAGGGCCACATTATCTGTGTCAAAACTAACAAATTCTGAAACTGGGCCCTCTCCGATGGCATCGCTGCACCACTGAACCGTCGCGTCTTTGCTAAGGTTGGCCGCCCCGTGTCTACTTTTGACGATTCTGAAACGTCCACCGAACGCTTTCGCCTCTTTCTTATTCTGCGCTTTCGGCAAACATCCTTTCCCTCGACGCCTTCATCATCGCTTCGGGTCGCGACATGCGGAGCCGTGCAGCTCGTTGGTGTTTCTGCTACACCTTCTATCTTGCTCACACTTCTTGAATTCTCCGCTACGTCGGACTGTCGTGCCAAATTATCTGCGTCAGCGCTGACAAAATCTAACTCTGAGCCCTCACCGACGGTACCGCCTAACCCTTGAAGCGTCGCGTCCTTGCCATTGTCAGCCACCACGCTAACAGTGTTTACTTCTGACGATTCCGAAACGTCCTCTTGAGGCACGAGGAAGGTTTCCAGCTCCTCCTTGAGCCCATTAGGGCGGCTAGTACCAACCTCGTCCACGAAAGGAACGACCAGCCAAGGCCTCATTCTCAACCTGCTCTGCTTTCATGCTCTCTTGAAAGCTCGGGCCTTTCTATGGCGCGATCCCGCCAACGGCGACCTCTCGCTCTTTGTTCTCTCTCTCGATCTTACGCTTACGCCTCCTTTCCTCGAACGCCTGTCTCTTTGCTTCGAGTTTTACGCGGCGTTCCTTTCTTTCACGCTCACGCCTCTTTTCTTCCCTTTCGAGTTCTGCGCGGCGTTGTCTCTCTTTCTCCCTTTCGAGTTCTGCGCGCCATTCCTCTCTTATACCATATATTCCGAAACTCCGGAATAAAGATGCCTTAATTACATCGTAGTTGTCCGCGTCCTGCTTACTGAGTCGCGCCACAACCTCAAGTGCCTCACTGGGCAGAACTGACAATAACCCCTGAGACCAAGTGTCTCGCTCAAAAGACAGTTCCTCACACATTTGTTCAAATTCAGCAAGATATAGGCCGATATCCCCTGATACCACATATGGCTGCATACACCTTGACATCTTGAACTCTGCCTTCTTGTTGAGAAGAGGTACCACTCGCTGGGGACAACTGCCCGACCTCTTACTCAACTCCAGGAGTTCTACCTTGACTTCTAGTTTGCGGAGCTCAATCTCTTGCTCACGCCACCTTTCCTCCCTTTCACGCTTACGCCTCTTTTCTTCCCTTTCGAATTCTGCGTGGCGTTCCTCTCTTTCTCACTCACGTTCTGCGCGGCGTTCCTCTCTTTCTCGCTGTCTGAGCTGCTCTTCCTTTTTTTGGTTGATGACCTCCCATTCTTCACAGAGCTCCTCATCATCGGCCCCCAAATCAATGATTGCCTGTATGATTAGGGATTTTCCTGCCAAACCCTTTGTAACAATCCCCAATTCCTTACATAACAGCAACAAGTCCGGCTCCTGCAGCTTCTCTAAATCAATGATCGTCCTGAGTGCCCGCTACTTCCAAAATAACTATCCGAGAGTACGTAACCTTGAGTCTCTCTGCAAAGTTATCTACCAGTTCTAAAACCCTCGTTTAGAACCTGGTCCACATCAAAGGAAAAGCCAAGCACTCACCCACACGTGATCGATGTTTCCAGACAGCTGCATTCCCTTAGGCCGACTGTTGTTGTCGCTTGTAGCTTCAGATCCCACCGCTGCCACCAGTTGTCGTGCCTGGGTATTTGAATCCATCTCATCTCGGCAACCAGTTGTTGCGACCGGTTATTTGGATCCGTCCCTCATCGGCAACCAGGTTGTTGCTACGATAGGGCAGCGTCGTACCCGGACTCCGTTTGGTAGCGTAGTCGAGTCTCCGGGTTGAGGAACTGATGCTAGCAAGATGGGAAAACAATAACAAGTTTACTGGCACTTTTTGTGCCGTTGTCAGATGGGAGGAGACGCGGCGCCCGGAGGCACTTTGTCCCAGAGTTCTACGATACTCATCAACCCATCATCATCCATACGTCTATCCCGGCACGACCTCCCCCCCGGGTTGAGGAGGGGAAGATTTGTTTCGGAAAGACGGTCCCTGCCCGGACAAGGGGGCTACCGCTCGGCGCAAAGCGCCAAACAGACGTAGCCAGTCTCACGGCCCCACGCCAGAGAGACTCGGCCATGGGGCTACAGTTTGGTGCGGCAACTTCAGTCGCCGCACACAAAACAGACGTACCCAGGAAATACCGCGCGGCTGGAAGCCGGCGGGGTCCTACCCGGACGGGGGGGCCACAGTTCGGCTCGACGAGTCCAATCGTCGGGCACTGAACTGCGACCGCATTGGGGCTACCGTTTGGCGCAGCAACCTTGGTCGCCGCACCCAAACTAGACGTACCCAGGGAGTACCGCATGGCCGAAGGCCAGCGGTGTCCTACCCGGACAAGGGGGCCGCCGTCCGTCGCGGCGAACAGAGTCACCGAGCACAGAACGGAAACGACCGACATGGACCTCGTGGGTGGAGCCCAACAAGGCGACTGGATTACCCGGGCGCATGCAAAGCACGGGTAAGCAACAGCGGAGACCTCGACCGTCATCACCGCGGTGTAGCAACGGATGTCGCATGCACCCAGACCGGCTCGGGCTGTTGGTTCCGCAAACACAAGTGACCGGCACGCTAGGCCAGTTCGGTGTACCTTAAAAGGAGCCATCATTAAAAGGTGATGGTGATCTGCCCTCCTGACTCACTAAAGATCACTGCCGGACGGTGCCAGGTCTCGAGAAACTTCTTCACGCCCAGGCGCTGCCGTTCCCGGTGGAGGACAAACCAGATCTCCTTCCGCACTTTTGCAAGTACTTCATGAAGACCCGGCCGCCTCCTATCGAAAACGGCAGCGCACCGTGCCACCCAAACTTGGTAAGAGCACTCGACGAGAAGTAGCACGTACTGGTTAACCGCCTGCGCAGGCAGGGGATGCAAGAACCGAACGGTGTCGAATGGAACTCCGGGGTGGCCATACAAGCTAGCTATCCTTTGATGGAGGGCTGCTGGGAGTGCACACTGAGAGAAGATGTGAACCAAATCCTCCCTACTGCCACAAAACGGACACTTTCCTCTGGTAGCGATTTTTGTGAAGGGCCTGAATAATATGGGCAGGCACCCTCTTGCCAGGCGGTACATGAATGTAGCGCGCTTGGCGTCCAGAAAACTGGCAGTGATCAGCTTCCAGTTAGGACTGTGGCGGGACAGGTCATATCTCACACAGTGGGCCGGGAGGTCCGGCGTGAGTAAGTCGACTAGATCATGGAGCTCGAGAGAATCTAGCTCTATCCCTGGGTTGGCGTCACGGAGACGAGCCAGAGTGGAGGCGGCCCCCGCATAGAAGGGTGAAGGAGGTCCCGCCCGAGGCACTGAGTTAGAAAATGCCTCAGGTGAGAACAGCCGCAGTCGTGTGCTCAGGAAAAACGACGCAAAGCTTCGAGTTAGGAGCATATCCGATGCGAGAGCTACCCGTGTCCATCTAAGATGCAGCGCAGTGGCCACGATGCCCAGGTCGGGAATTCCGAGTCCTCCCTTATTCCTGGGCAACTTGATCACAGGACGCGCCACATACATAGAGGAGCCACTCCATAGGAAACGAAAGAGGAGCCCCTCCAAGACTAGCTTGGTTCGGGTTGCAACCGGCATAACAGAAGCTACATAGGTCAGAAAAGAAAAGAGCAGCGATCGAATGATCGTTACTCTGGCCGTCAATGGGCATCCCAAGGCACTGATTTCCTGAATCCTGTCGGTCAGCTTTTGCTTAGCCAGCCTCCAGTTTTCAGTAGTCAGGCCATCCGGTTCGAAATGGAAACCCAGGATGCGTAGGCGTTGTTGCACGGGTAGGCCGTGAACAGGACGCGGACTGGAAGGAGCGGAGTTCAGATACATGACTACACTCTTGGACCTGTTTATCCTGGCTCCGCTCGCCGAGCAGTACCCCTCCATGACGTCCAGGACGGTGCAAACTGTGGCCTCGTCAGGGACAACAATGGAGAGGTCATCTGCGTAGGCAAACAGTGCGACAGGAGGGGAACCTGGTGGAAGGGGAAATCGACCGATGCTGTTGTCACTGGAAAGCCTCTGCAGAAGCGGCTCGAACGCAAGCACATAGAGGGCAGGCGAGAGCGGGTCCCCCTGCCTAACTCCACGACCTACGTCGAAAGGCTCCGAGATGCGATCCTGTATTACAACAGCCGAGCTGGGACGAGAATAGAGCCCTAACCATACTGATAAACTGGCCGCTGAAGCCGGCCTCTCTTAAAACCTTGAAAAGGTACCTGTGACTGATAACGTCAAACGCCTTTTCTTGATCGAATGAGCAGAGAATGCCGCTGAGATTCCGTGCATTCGCCCATTCGATCAGGTCCCTGATAGCAAAGCCATGAAGTTGGCAGGACCGCCCTGGAACACAACATGCCTGGTACGGACCCAAAACCGTGCTTAGCACTGGAGTGAGTCGTACGGACAGGCACTTGGCTATGAGCTTGTAATCGCAGTTGAGAAGGGTGATGGGCCGCCAGGCTCTCAGGTCAGTGCGTCTCGACTCGTCCTTGCACAGGAGAGTGATAAGCCCTTCCCTTTGAGTTGCTGACAGGGTCCCCTCACGGAGAAGCCTGTTTACAAGAGTGGTAAAAGGCTTCCCCAAAACCTTCCAAAAACTTGACGTAAAATTCAACGGTCAAGCCATCCGAGCCTGGGCTGCGATTGCGCTTCATAGATTTGAGGGCTGCAAGGAGCTCCTCCTCAACAAGTGGGGAGTCGCAGATATCGACCTGTTCATAGGACTTAACGAAAGGAAACGAGTACGGGGAGGGAGGTGGTTTGGCATAAAGGTTCTTGTAGAACTGCCGCGCCAGCTCCAATACTCCGTCCTGCGTTTCGACTAGATTTCCAGTAGTTGGATCTGTGAGAGAGGTCATAACCGCTCTCTTTCGAGCTAGGTGCCTACGAAGGACATTCCTGCTGCACCATGCCTCCATTTCCCACTGCTCAGCACGCGCTGTGGCTCGCAAGCGGTCCCAGCGTCGCTGAAGCAGGACTCTAAGTTCTTTGCGAAGTGAAGTCAGAGCCGCGGTCACTCCGGGGCCTCCGGACAGCGGCTTTGAGAGCAGGAGGATAGCGTCTGAGACGATTTTGATCTCAGCACGCTCCTCGCGTGCCCGCCGCTTGCCCCACTCCCGAAAGCACTCCGCGACACTGGCCTTCACCGCATCCCATTCGCTGCCGCCTAAATCCTGTCCACCTAGCAGCGAACGGCAAAGAAGCCCAGCAACATCTTTAGCGGCTTCTTCATCTTTTAAGAGCCGTGGGTTCAGACGCCACGGTCTCTTGCCCTGTGCTACGAGGTTGGAATCGGCGAATCTCAAAGCAAGGAGGCAATGGTCACTCAAAGCGGAAGAACACAACCAAGAGGAATGCATGCTAGGAACGAGGGATGGCGAGACATAAAAGCGGTCGATCCTTGATCGGCAGCCCCTCCCTGTCCATGTCATTCCTGACTGTACAGGGCGAAGGGTGCGCCAGGCATCGACCAGTCCGAGCTCATCAACAAGCTCCCGCAGCTCTAAGTCGCCTTTCCTGTCTCTATACTTTGGATTTCCCTTAAGGGATACGCGATCCCTTTGTTCAAGAACACAGTTAAAATCACCGACTAAAATAACTCGAGAAGGGCCAACCAAATATGGATCCAACGAGGAAAAGAAATCCTTTTGTTCCTTCTTCTGAGTGGGAGCATAAATATTGACCATCCGAATACCAGAGTCAAGATCTACTGACAGGACGCGGCCTTCCGAATCCCTGGCGTGGCGCAGCACAGAGCCGGTGAATCGTGGCATCAAGATGATGGCAACCCCCCGACAATGTGCCGCGCCATAACTCCAGTAGGATTTGGTGCCAAACTGTCTGTCAAAGTTGTAAATCTGACCCAGTCTAGACACGAATGTTTCCTGTAAAACGAGGATGTCTATTTTTCGAGACCGAGCTAAGTGAATAACCTCAGCTTGTTTAGCTGCTCGAGAAATACCGCGACAATTGAAAGTAGCAGTTATGTTTTTCCTTGTTCGTTTTCTCCTTGATGTGGGTTGAAGTCCCGTCAAGGAGATGATCGACGTCGATGAAGCAGGAGGCAGGTTGGAGGTAATGAAAACTTGAAGGTATATTGTAGCGAAATATTTACAGTCATATGTACATCTTGCCGAAGCACACTGATGATAACATAGACATCAACAGCGTCTTACTCTTCTACTTAACTTTTCTTAAGTTAGAGCCTAGAACACTGTTACTACATACGAAGAACCGAGTCTCACTGTTCGACCACCGAGTGGTTACGGCCCAGACGAAAGTTGCATCGTACGGAGTCTTACTGATCGATCAGTTAAGTGATTACAGCCTAGACTGAAGGGAAACGAATTCCGTCCAGTCTTAAGTACCTTGCGGTAAACAAAGAAAAGGGGAGGTGGCCACTGGTGGTCCGCCTCGACATTCCCTTATCCAATCCGTTTATCCTCATGTTAAGCCACTCCCTACTGGGCTGTCCCTAATCTCGACAGCAGTGTCGTTTACAGTGCAGACAGGCGTTTTGGCACTCTTTCTCATCATGGCTCTCTCTTTACCCCACGCTCTCAGGAGTTCCCACGGTTGCAATACATCTGTATCGCACACCTGAGGCATTCGCGCAGTTTCTCACGCTCATCGAGTCGAACTCGCGAAGCCAGTCGTTAAACCGTTCCGGGAAAGAAAAGGCGTCTGCGTGACCCTGCCTCCCACGCATTCGACCTTGCATTGTTGCAAAAGCACATCTTGGTCCGTGTTGGGGTCACGCATACTGTCGCCTCGAGCGACGGCTTAGAGCGGGGGATGTCCTCCTCATTTTCCCACACATTCAGGCCGCCGACCTCTGGAAACGGTCGCCTGACCGCAACCCATGCTGGCCATCGCTGCTCAAAGGAAGCCGTTTGCTTTCTCTTGATAATTGCACAGCCGAAGACCGGGCAGGGGGAGAGCCGAGAAAGAAGCTTTGTACGACGTACCGTGCCGCGCCATCCCGTCTGCAGGATCGACTTATGAGCGGCAAACATAACACGTCCCCCCTAAAGAGTACGCTGGGCTGTTCTACGCTCAGTGGTACGATAAATCACTGCCGCGATTAGGTCACTGGACTTCTAACCATACAACAGTCTACACAAACATCAAACACAATTGCGAGACAACACGACAAGAGAATACAAGAAATGTAAACAAGTACATGCTAAACAATCAAACACACCATTGCTGCTTCAAGCAGTATGATCACTAGTGTCTGTTTCTTGAATTCACAATCACACAGTCCACGATATACAGCAGCAAGTGGGCAGGAACATTCACGTCCCCCCCAGTTGGCATGGCACTGTTATTCTGATGGCTTCCATAAACTATTCTGGAGCCTTGATAATGCATCCGCATTACCGTTACATACGCCCTTCCGATGTTGTACCGACACATGATATCGCTGTAAAGCCAGCGCCCATCTTGTCAATTTTGCCCCGTGCGGAGTCGAAGTTGTAAGGTACGACAGCGGATTGTGGTCGGAAACGACGTTTACTATGGCACCGAAAAGCCAGTAGTCAAACTTCTTTAAGGCCCATATTATTGCGAACGCTTCCCTCTCAATGGTCGACCAGCGCATCTGGGTCGGTGAGAAGCGGTGGCTTGCAAAGGCGATAGGCTTCTCTTGCCCCTCGGCTGACATTTGCGCCAAACATGCTCCCGCCGCCGTAGCTGATGCGTCTGTGAAGAGCCAGTAGGGCTGAGATGGCTCTGGAGTGTTAAGCGCCACGGCCTCGCACAAAGATTGTTTGAGAATCTCAAATGCCGCCTGGGCTTCCTCCGGCCAGGGTATCTTATTAGGTACCGCTTTCTTTGTTAACAGCGTGAGCGGGCTCGTCACCTCTGCGTATCCTCGGACGTACTCGCGATAGTAGCCGCAAAGTCCTAACAGGCTGCGTAGTTCCTTTTTGGTGCGCGGTGGTACCAGGTTCTTAATCGCTGCTATTTTTTCAGGGTCTGGTGCATGTGTCCCTGAACCGACAATATGCCCCAGGTAATGTATATGGGATTGCGCAACCTGACACTTCTCCGGACTGGCTTTCAGTCCCGCCTTATCTAAGACCTTAAGAATAATGTCGAGATGCTTTAAGTGCTCCTCCCAAGTGCTAGAAAAAATAGCAATATCATCAAGGTATGCCGTGGCATACATTTGATGTTGCGCCAAGAGTTTATTCACCATTCTTTGAAAGGTTGCCGCGGAATTTTTTAGCCCGAAAGGCATCACTTTCCATGCGTACTGACCCTCGTGCGTTACAAACGCGGTGAATTTCTGACTCTCCTCTTCCATCGGTACCTGCCAGTACCCGCGCCTAAGGTCCACTACCGTAATGAACTGCGCTCTACCTACTCGGAAAATTAATTCCTGAGGATTCATCATAGGGAACGCATCCGCTTTGGTGACGGCATTTAACGCCCTGTAGTCCACACACATGCGGATAGTCCCATCTTTTTTTCCGACGCATACCACCGGGTGTGCGAACTCACTCTCCGTGGGGTAGATCAACTTCGAAGTCAAAAGTTCGTCAACTTGCCGGCTGACTTCCTTCTTTAATAGTTCCGGCACCCGATAAGGAAACACCTTTTTTGGCTGGTGGCCCGGTTCTATTTCTATCTTATGTTCGTCTACCTTCGCTATACTCGGGGTGCCGTTAAAGAGTGTGCAATGTCTTTGGAACACCGCCTGTACTTCCGCCTGCGCGTCAGCATCAAGGTGAGCAACCTTCTCACTCGTTAGCACTAGCTCTTCCCGCTTTATAGTGGTTGGTTGTGGAGCATATTCCACAATTTGCTCATCCTCCCCGGAAACGTCTTTTTCCTCCAAGGTAAGATTGCAGGCCACTACTTTTGGTTTCTCTACTGCTTGTTCTGCCTCATGAGCAGGCTCGGCCGGTGCTCGACAGGGTGCCAGAGGGCTGCTGGCCTTCAACAAAAGTTTCCAATCTTCCTCGGTCAACAAACAATCTGTGCCCTCGACGAGCTCATCAGTTAACGCGCAGAGTAGGTCGACGCTCTGAGGCTGCGTCACCACTCGCGGGCTATTTAATTTTACCGGTAACGTAGCTAGCCTTGCCTCGATCGTTTTACCAAAAGCAGACACCAATCTTACCGTGCCACACGGCTCTATTAGACTACGCGGAAGCAGACTCTCCCGAATGACAGTTACTTCACTCCCTGTATCCAAAATCGCATCTGCGGCTGTACCTGCACATGATACAGGAATTAACTGCAGTTTATTTGTGCCTTCGCCCTCGTGTTTCAGAGACTTCACCTTTGCGCTAAGGACTCCATTGGGTATTTCAATTTCCGTCTCGTGGGTTAAAATTACCTTCTGGACCTTCCGCTTTGGCTCGGTAGCCTTCTTCGGGTCGTTCTCCTTATCACTAGCCTTCGGGCACTCCTTAGCGAAATGGCCTGAGCCGTGACATAGGTGGCATTTCAGAGCCCCTTTCTCAACTCGTGTCGCCGGCTTCTGCCCCATTTCTACAGTTGGTTGCTTTGAAGCACGCCCTTTCCCTTTCGCTTGCTCGAAAGTTTGGAGCACTTTAGCGATCTCGGTTGGCCTAAGCCATCCCTCGCCTTCCCTTAATCTCACATACTCAAGACCCTCCATACTTAGTCCCGATTTTATACGGTCAGCAACCATGAGTTCGGCCATCACTTCTACCGTGTCGGCCTCTCTCACTTGAAGGTAGTATGAGAAATACGTTTTCACGCGGGACGCGAACTGCGCCCACGTCTCTTCCTTCCGCTTTACTGCTCTTTCGAACCTCTGCAGATACTCTGCCGGAGAAAGCTTCAGTTCCGTCAGTACTGCTGCTTTAACTGACTCGTAATCTGCACACTCTTCAGGGTTGAGGTTACGCAGTAGGTAACGAACTCGTTCGGTTAGTGCTGGCATAACCAAATGCACGCGACTCTCATTCGGTACTCGGTAAGTAGCAAAAAGTTTGTCTACTTCCTCAAACCATAATGGCACATCCGCGTCACTCGGCAGGCGAAACCCTTTTAGCACTTTTGCACATTGCTGGACAGAATCGAAACACCGTCGCCTCTGATCACCCGTCTCCGACCCAGAGTTGGACAACGTGCCATTGAGACGTTCCGCGTTCATTCTAATTTGCAATAGCTTTTCGTACTCAATCTGGAGATTGAGCCTTTGGATTTCAAGCTCTAGCGTTCTAGTTTCACTTGAATTCGGCAAAACCTGAGATGCCTTCTGCATCGATTCTTGCCTCTGAGTAGGCACTCTCGCCTCAGCTGATTTATCAGAATTCAGACTACCATTATTCGATGGCTCTCGATTCCGATCCATATCCGCTACACTCGCACCCTCATCTCCGTTAAACTCCATTGTTTCAGCACCCCCGCGTGTTCTCACCATGTGCTCTACACATAAACTGCCATGCCAACTTGAGAAAGACGCAAGAAATCCTGCTCACCCTTTGCTGAATGCTCTGTCGTTCCTGGATCTCCTCCACGGCGCCGGAGTTGACTGCTGTGAGATCGTCTCGACGTTGCCGCTGGTGGCTGTTGGATGCCTTGCTCCTCGGTCTTCTCAGGGCTGGTCCAGTGTATGGTGCTGTAGAGCTCGCCGATCCCTGTCAGACTGCGCCAGTTACGTTTTCTTCTTGTTCGTTTTCTCCTTGATGTGGGTTGAAGTCCCGTCAAGGAGATGATCGACGTCGATGAAGCAGGAGGCAGGTTGGAGTAATGAAAACTTGAAGGTATATTGTAGCGAAATATTTACAGTCATATGTACATCTTGCCGAAGCACACTGATGATAACATAGACATCAACAGCGTCTTACTCTTCTACTTAACTTTTCTTAAGTTAGAGCCTAGAACACTGTTACTACATACGAAGAACCGAGTCTCACTGTTCGACCACCGAGTGGTTACGGCCCAGACGAAAGTTGCATCGTACGGAGTCTTACTGATCGATCAGTTAAGTGATTACAGCCTAGACTGAAGGGAAACGAATTCCGTCCAGTCTTAAGTACCTTGCGGTAAACAAAGAAAAGGGGAGGTGGCCACTGGTGGTCCGCCTCGACATTCCCTTATCCAATCCGTTTATCCTCATGTTAAGCCACTCCCTACTGGGCTGTCCCTAATCTCGACAGCAGTGTCGTTTACAGTGCAGACAGGCGTTTTGGCACTCTTTCTCATCATGGCTCTCTCTTTACCCCACGCTCTCAGGAGTTCCCACGGTTGCAATACATCTGTATCGCACACCTGAGGCATTCGCGCAGTTTCTCACGCTCATCGAGTCGAACTCGCGAAGCCAGTCGTTAAACCGTTCCGGGAAAGAAAAGGCGTCTGCGTGACCCTGCCTCCCACGCATTCGACCTTGCATTGTTGCAAAAGCACATCTTGGTCCGTGTTGGGGTCACGCATACTGTCGCCTCGAGCGACGGCTTAGAGCGGGGGATGTCCTCCTCATTTTCCCACACATTCAGGCCGCCGACCTCTGGAAACGGTCGCCTGACCGCAACCCATGCTGGCCATCGCTGCTCAAAGGAAGCCGTTTGCTTTCTCTTGATAATTACACAGCCGAAGACCGGGCAGGGGGAGAGCCGAGAAAGAAGCTTTGTACGACGTACCGTGCCGCGCCATCCCGTCTGCAGGATCGACTTATGAGCGGCAAACATAACAGTAGCTATAGTTAAAGAAGGAGTAGCCATGATGAAGGAAAAGGGGGGGGAACAAGGCTAAGGACAAGAAGGGACTAGGGGAACTAGAAGACAAGAAAAAAGGGGAGAGAATGGGGAAGGCTAGTACACGAAAATACTAGCCCCACTGAAAGCTACCTGTGGAAGGCTACTGAGAACTCTCCTCGTCAGAGGAGGAGTCCTCGTGTGTGGACGAGTACACTCGGTCAGACAAGGGTGAACAATCACCATCGCAAGTGCCTAGACCGCAGTAGGGGCAAGAAGAAGAGAAGAGGCTCGTCTCACCCACGGTACTGCCCTTGACGGTGGACTGGGTTGACTCCGAGTCCGAATCCGCCGCTGCGGTGCGCTTCACGCCAGGCAGGCCTAGAGTCACTGGAAAATCAGAGTACCGCAAAGGTAGGCTGCACGCGGGCAACATTGGGTGGCGGCGGCCATGTCCCTTCCAGACCGTCCGCCGCGTTGCTAGCGTGTGTTGAGAAGTGACCGATCTTTTAGCCTCAGTGTCGTGTTACGCTCGGCAGAACGGCATTATGTGTGTGTGTTTCTTCAAGAGGATATTAGAAGTGATTTCGAGTCATCGACAGGTATGGATCGACTGCGCGGTTAGCGGTGTAACTAACGAAACGTACTGCGAATGTTGCCATGTGCTCGCGAACTCTCTTCATGGCTTCATCGGTCTCTTTTTGTGTCACGCCCGGGCGTGTTCGCTAGGTCCGGGTCTGTAAACATAGTTGGATTAGCGCAGTGACATCGTGCGAGATGCCATTTACTTCGACATTTGGTGAATCTTGACTGTTTGCGCTAGCTTTGCAGTCAGTGTTCAGGTTCACTGCGCTCGAGAACGTTATCGAACAACATCGAGAACATTCAACATTGCGTCCTTCGACTGATCGCTGACGCATAGCTTGCTTGCGCGCCGTGCTTGCTGTTCAACTGGTTGATATGTGTAATGGAAGTTGTGTGTGTACGGTAATTGGAAGTTGTGCGCGACGTCTTGATTCGGAACGCCAGTAGCCGAACGCACGGGCGAATCGGCGTGCGGTAGGTAAGGTGCATCTTATCTTACGATACGTAGAAAATAGGCCATCAAAGATGATTTCTTGTCTCCTTAATATGCCTAACTTTGCAATGAATTTGCAAACATTTTGCTGTGTTCCGACAAACAGTTCTTTTTTTGGCGTTGTCAGCGCGTAAACAGCTGGGGTTCGGTTTCGGCACTGCTGCACTTTTTTTTTTTCATAATGCACTCTTATTAAAACTTCCTCGGTACGGTGCTTTATGTTCTTTTGATCAGAAATAGCACATCCCGGAATTTTTAAAGCGCATGCTACTGCATCACAGTATGTATATAGACCTAGGGCTCGCATAAAATCGACTCCTTCAATGCGTGGGATCTGCTTTTTCTTTTTTGCTGTGACAATTTTTCACCAACTATACAGTATTTCAAGGGTGCGCTCGGTGCAATGCAGCATTAGCAGCATTTTTTTGCAACATATTTAAAAATACGCTTGATAACATTGCCTTACACCAAGTTTATCAACAGAGTTCCACGCTTCTCTTTTGTGCAATGCCAAAGATCATGCCACAATTGCTTTCAAGGTATACCAGTAAACAGTTATTATTTTAATGAATCTTCGATTTTGCTCTCGTGCGTGACACGCTTATAACTCGGATAGCATTCGTAATCTGTTCAACAAATCGAGATATAAACAGCCGAGCAAATAGAAAGGTATGTAGTTATCAATATCGCTGACCATAGCGAACCGAAAAGGGGAAGTATCCTGTTGCATAATATCTTTTCCAGCAAAGTTAGTGTAGTTCACTGCAGGAAGGATTGTTATTCGAGGGGGGAGAATTCGTTCAGGCCAACTATGCAGCCACGTAGAACGGCGCTCTTTGACATCCATTTTTCCCACACGGCAAACGAGATTCCCAGAGTAGTTCATCAGTAACGTTCGATTGATGGTGAGCTACTCTCTTCTGGCATCTGCATGCAGTGGCGTAGCCAGGGGGTGGCACACCGGGCCCGTGCCCTCCCACCCCGAAAAAAAATGTCTGCTCACGCACCTGTCTGCATGACGCGTTTAAAAAAGCGACGAAGTACTTCTGGGGACCGTGGTACGGCTAAATGTCCGGTCACGCTCTGCATTGAACGCGCCTGCACCCAAAGCGCTTGAAAGGGATATGGCGGCGAGAGGTCACGTGATGTGAGTAAGCCAATCGCGTCGGCGGCGGCGCGCGGAAAACAGATGCGATACTCTGAAATTTTTCCAGTGACTCTAGGCAGGCCCTCCTCCAAGTCACCGGGTCCGCCGCACGCAGCCGCCGCCGGCCGCTCGTCAGAAGAGTCTCTGGACCGCGCCCGGCGCTTCTTTCCTCGAACTAGCCTCCACGGCTCCGTATCCATGGCCTCCCCCTGGTCCTCCTCGGCTGCAGGCAGGCGCCGCAGGCACGTCCGTGGAAGCGGCCGGCGGCGGCAAGGCGGCGGAAGGGGCGGAAGCCTCGGCTAACTCCGGCCTCGTACCCTGCTCGCCCCCTCCGGGAGCCTCTGCACTAACTGGCTCCGTCTCTGGCAGGGGGGAGCCCTCGGGACCCTTCGAAGGTGCCTCCTGGCCTTCAGCTGCACCGCTCGTCACCTGTGAGGAAGAAACACGAGCAGGAGCACGCGCAGCAACGGACGAATATGTGCGCACCTTCGTCCGTTGCTGCGCGTGCTCCTGCTCGTGTGCGCACCTTGATCTGACAACGGCACGAATATGTGCGCACCTTGCAGGCCGACAAAGCATGGTCGTCGCCACAGCGCTTGCATACCGCTTCGCAACGGGCGTGCCCGAACTCAGCGCAACGCTCGCACTGTGGGACCTTGCAGTCAGCTGCGTGGTGCCCCGGAAAAAAGCACCTGCGACACAGGCGAACGACGCCGTCGTACTCGCACTGGACGATCCTGCTCTCCACCGGAAGGAGGTTGGGAACAGGTCGCGCCATCTCGACACGTACGCGTCGGTTGCCCGTGAGGACAGTCTTAAATTCCGGAACGTGCTCGTAGTCTATACCAAGCACCTTGCCGTACGCCGCTAACCCGTTAAGGAGCGCGCTGTCACTGGCATCGGCTGGATAGCCCAACACGCGCACAGTCTTCACACGAACGCCACGGTACTCGAACTTAACTTCCGCATTGCGAACCTTGACGACAGACTGGTCGAGAAATCGCTCAACTGCCGCCATGGTCGCAAAGGTAACTTCAAATCTGCCGGCGCCAAAATCTTGCACACACTTGAGCTCGTTTGGCGAGAACCGCTTCACGAGCTCCTTGCAGATGTCAACGTTGGTCGTGCCCTTAGGAACACGACCGTAGAACGTCAGCGGCCGAAGCTGCTGAGGGGCCGCCATCGCGGTAGAGACCACGAGGCGGCAGCGGCGGACTAGCTAGCCTACCCTCGAAAAAACTGAGGTTAAAGCTAGCCTATCCTGAAAAAGAAAAAAGCGTCAGAAAAGAGGAAAAACCTCACCGAAAACCTGCGAGAAACAGGCGAAAATCCGTCGCGGAAGGTCGCCGGGTTACCGCATGAGATCGCGAAGTGCCGCCTTCCTGAAAAAAGAAGTCCGCTACTCACACCACGCAGGAACAAACAGCGCTACACCTGCGAGAGCAGGGCCATGGCGCGAGCGAATTGGATGAGCCTGTTACCGAGGGC
>NW_023614678.1:0-17311 GCF_013339695.2 Rhipicephalus sanguineus
GCGGCTTCCTCGTCGTTGTGTTCCCGTGGGTCAACAAGTTTTCAACAGGCGAAACGGTGGAGCGGCCGCGGCACGGGCGGCTGCATCGTGGTCTTTCCCGAAGTAGCGCACGGAGGGGCCGACGAGCTCTAACACCTCACTACGGCCATCTGGTAAAGAAAAAGAAAGCCTATTAAAAGCTCGGTCTATCAAGTGGTACGACACACGCGCCGCAAGAGTTACAAATATATTTCGTCCAAGCAATTAACTGCACCCGTAAACACACGTGGGCGACAATGTTTCTCATACTGTGTTACTTATATCGTGTAAAAGCCTGCTGCTGAAGGGCATGGTACGGGCAGCTGTCATGCAATTTATACGCGGACCTAAGCTGCCTAAGCCTCATGGTGCTCATGGCTAGTAACATACCAGGTGTGGCGTACCAGTCGCCGCTGGCGTCACGAACATGCGGGCCGTCGCTGCTGGTAATTGGCGTGAGGTTTGTCTCAACGCCGTTTATACAAACACGAATGCAACGAATGCAGCCGGCTCTACCGTCTGTTCCGTTTCCAGCCATCTTGATATTGCGCTGCACGCACTTGGCACTACCTCACGAGCAGGTCCAGGGAATCGCTGAACTAGCCCTGCACGACGGCTGCACTTTACTGAAACGAATGCCGTGGTGCCGCCGCCGCCATATTGAACTAGTGAAACGAATGCCAGAGTGCAGCGCCATCGTGAACCGGTTCACGAAGTGCAGGTGAAACGAATGGACCTTAAGAGCAACCACTCCGTGCTGACGATAACAGGGGCGTAGGTTTTGTCCTGTCCCTTCCTCTTTCCAAGACACCGGGCCTGGTACTCGACTGCTGGTGCATACTAGAAGTGCCACTGGACTCAACTGAACGAGGAAAGTCCCGACTACATATATACGCTCTGAACGACTGGGACGTTTCCTGATTGGCCAATTCCTGTAGCGTCACTGCGCACGCGCGAGCGAAAATGTCACCTGACGAATTTTCACCGTCCCCATGGACAAGCAGGTCAAGCTATTGTTCCCTTTCAAGGGTCGCGCCTGCTTTTCTTTCCTTTTCGAGGCTTCTCCAGACACTGCTGAACATACCGGTTTAGCAGGATTCCCGCTCGCAGTATTCAAGGTATCCGCTACTAATTCTTGAAAAGAGGCCTTCTCACTGGAAGCAAATCCTCCTGGAAACTAACGAGCATATTAGCAACGCTTCCGATGTATGTTGTAGCCAGTCAAGTTTCTCACAAAAGAGGGGAAGGGGAGAGGAGTTGGAGGTAAAATGTGTGGGGCGCCAGAGCGGGGAAGAGAAGAAAGAAGGTGCGTGCGTGGGCAGCTCGAGCTTGGCCGGACCCTTAGGAACCCTATTCTTCTTAGAATAAGCGCTTACTCCTGTGATCCCCCCCCCTCCCCGCGCACCTTCTCGACAAGAATTTTTCAGCACGTGGCATTTTTTAGGCCACTGCGGTGACCTTTGCTGTCCGCGGTGAGAAATAAAACTTTGGAAATGCACCCATCATTTCTACCTTTGCGCTGAGCGTGATACTGGCTACCTAACTCCCGCCTTTTTGGAAGCGAACTAATCGCTTCTTCCCCGCATCCCGTTCTGTGCCTTCTGACCTGGAACATGTTTTAATGATCGCCTGCGTGAGAATGCTGACAATGCTAGAAACGGGGAGGAGGGCTTTCCCAGTCATACATTGTAGCGTATGCGGCTGCGCTCGCGCGTTCCATCAAAGGCAATTTTGTCGCACATGGCCCTGGTGAAACAGCGTGGGACATGTCCTCCGCTCACTAATGACAAGGTATTAGCGGGGGGAGACACGAGCGTCGCGTTCGCATCTTGTACGCTTCTTCCAGGCTAGGAAGAACATGGCGGAAAACGCAAGCTGCGCATGAGAGGGGGGTGGAAGAGGAGGCAGATGTCGCTACTTAAAGGGATACTGAACAAAAATTGGAAAAACTGAAGAGAACATCGAAACTGTACTCGGAAGGGGGTATTCACACGGGGGGATTGCGGATCACGTGACTGCGACGTCACGAATTAGTGAGTGGGCGCGTAGATTAGCACCCCCCCCCCGCGTTTCCTCGGGGAACATGGGGACCTTTTACCCGACAGGGAAAACGATCCCCCGGCTGTGGGGGATATAGCGGAATTTCGGGCTCTTGTTTGGCCGCATTGTTGCACTTGCTCCTGCAGAAAGCGGCAGTGGGTGTCCAGTCTGCAGCTCGTCGTCAGCAGCTAGTCAAACTGGTGGTACAAGCCACCAGAGTAGTGTAGTAACACTGGTCTCCCCCTTCGTTCGCCTCGTTCCTGTGAGTGGGGGACATTTGTGGAGACTTCTCGCGAGCTGCCGTCACTAGGTTCCGCCTTTATCCCCCGAGGATTTCTCCTTCGTGTGAATACCCCTGAAGACGCGAATGTTGCGATAAACAGAGTTTATTTTGGCGTATTTTTGAACAGTTGGCGGTATTTTTGGAGGGATTTTCAGCGCGCCGAGGTTGCACTCGACCACGAGCCTTGACGTCAGGGCTGGGCAAAGATACTTTGAAATTGTATCGCGATACGATACGAGATACTCAGGCAAAATGTATTGGAGATACAGATACAAAATACTGCCGCAATAATTGTATCCGATACGATGCTTGGCAATTGTATCTTAAGATACTTCGATACATTCTCAAATTTGTTATAGATCCATATAATGTAGCAGGAAACGCCTATGCACGAAAATGTCTGGTGGAAACTTTCTTAACTGTGACCTATTTTGTTTCACTTGAATGAAATGTCTTATCTCAAAAGTTTTGCCCTTCTTGCTCAAAGTGAATTAGTTTCCTTCCAAAACAACTTATTGGGGCTTGTTTTAGCTTCTTCACAGGACAACTCTTTATACACTTCGCTGACAGCGGTTCTTGCTTGTCATTTTTGCATTTCATGGGCGTCGCTGCTCAGCTTGCCGACCAGCTAGCGGGCTGCCATATAATCAC
The DNA here is from genome assembly GCF_013339695.2 of Rhipicephalus sanguineus. Taxonomy (NCBI): domain Eukaryota; kingdom Metazoa; phylum Arthropoda; class Arachnida; order Ixodida; family Ixodidae; genus Rhipicephalus; species Rhipicephalus sanguineus. The sequence goes on from NW_023614678.1 coordinate 2,993, forward strand.
ATAACGTCAATAGGAAGCCTTCGCACGACGGCGCAAATACCGGTGTGAACTTTTACCTTGTCCGCAAAAGAAGGTTTGCACAATACCGTATATCCGAACAGGCGTACAGCAGCAACAACACTGGTAACGGCTTTTTTTTTGAGGGGGGGAGGAGGGGGGAACGCATGGTGTATACGGGGTTTGAGACCGTTCGCTAGCGGCCCGGCCGGCACACATGACGGTCTCCGTCCCATTTGTTTTTATTTTCTAATTAAGTATGTTCCTGAGCTACACACACGTGACTGGTCTCAAGCATTTCTTTCGTGAGGAACATGTGGTCACCATGTGCTGAAACATAACCTTGGAACAAAAAATCTACATTTCCATCTGCGTCCAGATTTCACTCGTTGTGTACATCGGTATCGATGTTTCTCGAATCCTGACTCCAAATTCCCTTCAGAAATGACGTATATATGAGATATCGGATCTTTTCAAATGGCATTGTCATTTTGTTCAAACTCTCTCCGACCCCACCATCTTCACTGTCCCGGCCCTTGGCGCTAAATTTCGCGACTGCGGCCCGCCGGCTATAAGCTGAGTTTGAGACCCCTGGTGTATACGCGGATGATGTAAAACTGCAATGAATTTCCATGTTCTACTTAGCTGCTGGCGTAAGGGATATGCTCACTAACCTGCAATCTTTCAGCAATATTTCTTCAACGAGAGAACATGTGCAACATAGAAATGTCTCAGACGTATTGTATAGAATTGCACAAAGCGTCGCAGGACACTGCCGCTATTCGCACTATTGCCGCTTATAGCTCCCATTCCCTCCTCTCTAACTTTCCTTCTCCTCCTCCAGTGCAGGGTAGCCTACCGGGCTCAGCCTTGGTTAACCTCCCCGCCTTTCTTTTATTCTTATTCTCTCTCTTATTACGTGGCGATTAGTGATAGGAAAAATATTTAAGACTGCGTAAAACAGAAAAAAACAAATATAAGTAAAAGAGAGAGGTGGTTGTGTATCAAAAATTCACATTGAATGAGTACAGAAACACAATACAGACGACGACCTCAATAGCTATGAGAATGAAGTATTGTACACTTACCTCTTGAGAGAATAGAAAATTCAGTGCCTACGGAAAATTGCCTGAAACGGCTCGTTGGGACGCTCATGAATAAATCGGAGCATTCAGTAAAACAACGTTTCTCGAATCCCCTTCCTAACATCTTTAAGATGGCTCCTAAATTTTCCATTATTATAATGCAAACTCAATTTCGCTATTTTCTTAAGCGGTAAGCAGAATATTTTGTACTGTATACTCAAGGCACGCCCACATAATAATATATTTGTTTTCAAAATCGCCTTGGCAACGTCTAAATGTGTAAACAGTAGTAGGAATAAAGCAGACAGAAGAATAAAGCAGAAATCTTATTTTGGGAGCGCGTTACAAAATACATATTGCAGTGACCAGACCAGAAAAACAGTGCAGAGACCTAGGTAATGTATGTGATGCAAAATGACAGCTAAGAAAGCGCTTGTGCCAGTAAACAAATTATGATTTCATAAATTTTTTGAATAAATATAGATGGAAGTGAAAAATACGGCACGCTAAGATTTTTTCTGTTAGGTAAACGCTTGCTGTATTAGATCTAGCATCAGTACCGGTGGTGCTAAAGTTGTTAGAATCTTATTTGCATATAAGTTAATTCATTGCACGCAAGTCAAACTTACATCCACGAGATCCTTCAAATCGCTGATATGTAAAATCCACGGGACGCAAAGCAACCCCATTCTTGCACGCATCACACTTCGTTACGGAGCAAGACGCAAGAGAATCTTCCATAACTACACTGTTGCAACATCGGAATTTGGGCGATAGACGCCGCACGCAGTAGTACGCGGCGCAGGACAGTGGCTAAGAGCAAGTGTCGCTGCATTGGCGCAACTAAAAGAAAAGAAATCGAGAAAACATGAGGTACGTGGGCTGGGCGTAGACGTCCGCGTGCTTGTCTTTCTCATTTTCTACCCTCACTGGATGACTCTGGCGTAAAATAAAATAACGCCACTGCCCTTAGACTTTTCAGATGGCTTAGTGGCACCAGTACCAGCTTGAGAAGCGGAGCTTGGCCAGCGATTATTGTTTCGCACGTTTGTGTTGCGATAGAAGTATCTTGTATCTTAAGATACACGATACATTATCGAATGTATCGGAAATACAGATACAGATACTCATCTTTCGAGACGTATCGCGATACAGATACAACATACCCATAGAGTATCTAAGATAGTATCTAAGATACATGTATCTTCGATACTGCCCAGCACTGGTTTCCGCAAACAAAAAACAACATTCTTATACTTGAAAGGATACAATAGGAAAGTTGTGCGTTTTATTTTCAATCGTTACAGGCGTAACGATTGCCCGACTGAACTTCGTCTCGCTGGCCTCACTACTTTGTCTAGCCGAGCCAAAGTGCGCAGATTAAAGTTCTTGTATTTGCTGCTACACGATAGCTTCAAGCTAAGTCCCACGTCATTTGTCACATATAACTCTTCTGAGAAACGCGACACAAACATAGGTTCACCTTAGAGGAATTTTATTCTGCTAACAATGTATTTCGCTCCTCATATTTTTCCACAAGCATTTAGAGAGTGGATTCCTTAGGTGAATTCATTGTTGCTCAGCCTACGATAGAGCTGTTCACAGAACTCGTGGAAGAAGCTGTTTGATGCGGTCGTGTAACGCTCTGTTGATTGTCTTTTTTTTTTTCTTGCTGTCGCTGTAGTCTGCTTGTAGACAGTATTAGCTGTGTGTAAGTATTGCACATTTTTGTCTACATATGTATTTTTTGTCTTTTCATACTGAGCGTATATATTCTGTTCGCATTACTTTTTATATGTACTTTATGGATCAATATACTCCGATGTACCCCTGCAATGATCTCTTTGAGGGATTGACAGAGTTTGACAATAAAAATAAATAAGTATACAGCTACGCTGTAAGAACGGCGAGAGCGTAAAGGCGCGAGGAGGAGAGTAGAGTGGGCGAAAGGATGAGGAGAAAGCAGAAGGCCGCACAAGAGTATGTGAAGGCGCCAGTAGCCCGCGTCGGTAGGAAGGTATGTCGGTGGCGGCTGCTGTGAACAGTACCCACCCTCGCGACCTCGAGATTAGCGAGGCAGTCGCGCCGCACCTCGCTCCGATCGCAATGCGCCGCATGAGACAGATTTCATGCGCCAGCCAGTATATCGCGAAATGAAAGCACTTGAACAGATGCGCTGAAATTTCGCATTAGGGTGTGTCTTAATCGTCGGCGAAATTTTTGGGGACCCAGCCATATGCGATTAGTATCGAAAACAAATCGATTATTAATTCTTAAATGTCGGATCTAAAAAGAATCTATCATATGGTTTTCACGTCATGGTGCTGACAACATTGCAAGGTTTCTATCAGTGCCCACTGTAAACACGTTTTATTAAAGGGGCCCTGCATATATTTTCCAAGTAATCATCGAACGACCACACTACCGGAGCTTATTGCCTCACGAGGCACACGTACGCCAGTGACGTGTGTAGACGTGCGTGAAGGAGAGAGCTACCGCGGCTCACATCCTTTGGGACTGTAGCGTAAAGCCAGTGAGAAAACGAATCGACTGCCGCCAAAATTTGCTGAATTCGTCAAGTAGGTACAAGCGTAGTTACAGGGGTTTGTCGCAGGCTCTTAGCGCTTTCTCTCTCCTTTCGTCCCAGCTAGCGCACTGAAAGCTACACGCTGGGGATGACAAGCGGGCAAGTCCGCACGTGCGCGTGCGTCGTGACCTCGAGCACTTTCTTGTTTTATTTGAACGCGCGGCTCACTTCAGTGTGGTCACGAACGCGTTGGTGTAGAGCGCTGCACGGGCACGTTGACTGATTTGAGCACCGCAGCACTATGCAGCTCGCGATGCTCAAATCAGTCAATGGTCATGTCCATGTTGTTTTAGGTATATGACGCAGTTGGTTTTGGGTATATGTCAACAGAGAAGAGCTGACTGAAATTTAATTCTAAATTCCCTGCCGCGTGCTGCGCTATAATTTTTGGCTCACGTGTCGGCAGCAGCCTCAACTAGCAATCGGCAGCATTTTCTGGCCATGTTCAGACAGCGTGGCAGGGCCCCTTTGCAACCTTAAAGGAGCATCACAGAGCTCTAAACTACGCAGTTGCTTTACTAAATGACTGCGTTGAGAACACGTTCGTAATTCTAATATATAAAACTTAGAAAAGAACCCTTATTAGCTAATTGATATTCACGCATACTCAAACATCCGCAACGAAGTCTGAAACACGAGCAGTCGGCTACGACGGAAGAGCGAGCAGTAAGCGTCTTTACGTCTCCACCGGTCACGATAAATGATGTCTCGCTATGGCACAAAGTTTCTTGCAGTGAAGTATTTCTAATACTTCATTCATTGAGGGGACACAGTTTCTGCATTTATAAACATCACCTAACAAAGCTTTCTGCCAAACAACGCTTCTGACCAGCAGTTTTCTTTGAGTGAGTAGCATGCCGTCCGAGCGACGTAACAAGCAGCGATTGTTATAGCACTCTGAATGGGATGGAACAACGCAATAGTGCTTGAATTTCATGACCGATTGTACACTATTGCTAGGCTCAAAGCATTCGACACTTATTCGAATATTGAACAGTGACCACTGAATTCACTGGACGAGGTTCAGGGTTTTAACCGCCCCGCCCCCCAATTTGTACAAACGCAGGTATGCACATAAATGTAGTATGATTGAACCTCCCCTCCCCCACACCAAAAACATTTCAGGCAACACTACGCTCTAAGGCAATATTACCCGAACGAGGAGTAACGGAGCCCAATAGGCGCGTGCGACGAACGTATAGCCTGTTGAAGGAGCAACCACGGAGGGACGCGTGCCGTGTGCAAACCCCTTAGTCTGCAAAAGGAGGAACGGCACGGGAGATGCAGGCCGTGTGCAGAGATACGTTCCGTAGGCAAACCGTTGTCCAGGGAACTAACCGTCCTCCTCGCTCTTGGGTCAGTCTTCCCACTTGTGTTCGTGGTGGCGTGTGGGCGGTTGTGTCGCCCTCGACAATTATAGTTCGACCATGTAGGAACTATGCCGCGGCGCCTTGGATGTACACGTATGCGTGGATGAGCATGTAGTGACGCTTTTACGTTTCGTCGCACCCATGAAGGCTGAAGCTGGTGTCGACACGTCGCGCTGTATTTCTCCGGCGTAGTCACGGCACTGCGTCGCTACCGGCTGGGAGTGGCGACCGAGAAGGCAGTAGGCCTACCGTATCTATGATTTAAATCTGTCTCTGGGAAGAAATCGGCGCTGGATCCTTTCAAAAGTAAGGGATCACTCTTTATTCTGCCTTACCGGTTGCGTACTCGAAGCGCGTACCGATTGCCGCCAACGGTTTGATCGTGTTGGATATCGCGCGCGGAATGTACCGCGAGGGTGAGCTTATGCGTCAGCTCACCTGTGCTTTATGACCGCCTATAGCTGCCATTGCTGTCGGCCGCCCGGGCGCTCGCTCACCGAGGGCTCGCCGTGGGGATGAGCTGCGAGCTCGCGATATTGGGCAGACAGGGGCGTAGCCAGAAATTTTTTTCGGGGGGGCTTCAACCATACTTTATGTATGTTCGTGCGTGCGTTTGTATGTGTACGTGTATATATATGCAAGCAAAACTGAAAAATTTCGGGGGGGGGGGTGGTTGAACCCCCCCAACACCCCCCCCCCTTGGCTACGCCCCTGCCTCGGCGTGATGGCTGCGGCCGCCGCACTTGAGCTTTGGCGCTGTGTCGATTGAAATGCGTCTTTGATTATGTCATGGTGCAATTATTTGATGTCATATTTTAAATTGGTTGGTAACAACTTTATTGATGGTCCGGCAGAGCTTTCGCCGACTGGGCTTTAGGTCTCCCACGAGGGGACGTCGAGGCCTTGCCTCACCGCCGCCTCGCGGGCCTGCTGGACAGCCCAAAGTTGGTCGCCGAGGCTGGGGCTGCGCAAGGCAGCGGCCCACCGCGGCGGAAGGGTTCCGGAGTTAGCACCTTCCGGATTTTTGTCACAGTCCCAGAGCATGTGATTTAATGTGGCGACCTCAGTGTGGCAGACCTTGCATATATTTGTCGGGTATGTACTCGGGTAGAGCCTGTTACACTGTGCGGGGTTGGGGTACGTGTACGTCTGCAGTTGTCTGAGGGCCGCCGCCTGCGTCCTGTTCAGCTTGTCGCTGGGCGGAGGAAAGGTTCGGCGGGCCAGGCAGAAGGCCTTGGTAATTTCATTATAGCTGGTCAAGCGGTCTTTGGTGTTGCCCCATAGACGACGGTCGCCGGTGCGGTTTGTGAGCTCGCGCGCCTTGGCGTGTGCCGTCTCGTTTAGGTTGCGTTGAGTCTCTGATACCTCTCCCATGTGAGCCGGAAACCAGATGAGCCTGGTTTGACAATCTACCGCTCGATGGACTTGGCTATTGCGTAGGATTCGGGCCGCTCGTCGCGAGATCCATCCTTTGGCGAAGTTTCTGATTGCTTGTCTCGAGTCGCAGATGACCGTCGTGCACGTCGTATCCGTGAGTGCGAGCGCCACCGCCACTTCCTCCGCTTCTTGTGCGTGCTCGCACGGTATACTTGCCGATATTCTCGTTTGGCCTTTCCAATCGACGACCGCGACCGCGAATCGTGAGCGTTCTGCGTATTCAGCGGCGTCAACGAACCACGCCCCCATTTCGTCTCCGTAAGTGTGGAGGAGAACTCTGGCCCTGGCCACTCTTATATGTGTGTTTTTATTTCCCCTTGCACGTATTTGCCATGTGCGCACGTCTTAATCCTCTCTGTCGCGAGTGACTAACTATTTGCAATATTTTTGTGCTTTGCAGGACGCAGCCGTTGCCCACAACGTGCAGACTTGTGTGCGCTGGCGCGTGCAATGCCAGTCATCTATCGCTTCCGTTGGAGCAGCTTCACAAAGATATGACAACGCGGGTGGAACCTGTATTTGACATTTGATAGTGAATTCACTGAAAGAAAGCATAAACTTGATATGTATATAGAAAAATAGAACATTTCATTGTGTTATGTCTTTCGTTGTCGCATTGACTGCGAAAGCAGTGAAACATGCATTACTAATATTTTTTTGGCGTGTTCTTTTCAGCGCAATTTGTTGTTCCCCGCGGAAAAAAAAACACGCGAGAAATAAATTAAGCCTTGCGGAGAGTAACTGTAGAAAATAATCTCTGGAGATTAACGGATTATTCGAAGTGGGGATAAAATGTTCATCCGAATGGTGTATTTGAGTGGACCGACCATTTGTCCGGCGAGGTGCAACTCTGGGGATTAACAGTTGCCCGGTAAAGTGTAAATGTGAGGACTAAATGTTAGTCCATTTAGGTGATCTGTGGGGACTAACTGTCAGACCCTGTGTCGTTAGTCCTTAAAGGGATTAATGGTTGTGGCAGCCCCAATAGTCTCCAAAAGGACAAACCAGACATCCTTTTAACACCATTTTGCCGTTGAGTGTCCTGAGTGGATTCAAATATCGCATCGAAATTCAATACTACGTTAACCAATTCGTTGCTTTAAATCTCAGAATATTCGCACACACTTGATAATAACAAGCTCGTGCGTACATTTCTCCTCAACGCTTGATAGGTAAGGTATTTCCAGGATTGTGATTGTCTTGTCATTAAGTCGAAAGCCTTAAGTGACTAAGTTGGCGCTCTCGTCCGCGAGACCGCAAGGGCTGGCAAAGGTCTCGTAAAGTCTCGCCAAAAATCCACGTGACCTTGGCCGAAAGATGACGTCGCAGAATGACGTCACAGATCATCCAAATTATGAAGTCATCGTGATGTCGTTGCGTGACGCCACATGATGACGTCAGCACACGACATCGTCGTTTGGTCGAAGGTGGGCGGATCGTGGAAGCACTGCGCATCCATGATCTCCTCCATTTGGTCACCGCATCAACAATACCTAATTAACATGTTAGACTTTATCCAGAACCGAGCCAGACGATTTATTACGCGTAATTAAAGCTACCCATCTAGCATAATCCAAAAAACGGCAGGAAGTGGAAGATGGAAGCTGCGATGAAAAAATCCGTAAAACAGGTGGTGGATGCTCGAGCCAACGTTTCGACAAGTGGACTTGTCTTCTTCAAGGCTGGAACTAGCACTTCAAGGCTGTTATCTAGCATAACACAGATTAAACAAGGCCTTGCACTCGAGCCACTCGAGTCGTGACATTTCCCTTTTATCACTATTCCACAAACTCATACACACCAGCATGATGCCATCTGTTCACCTTAATCTAGCTCATCGAACTTCACGCCGATTACATAACAAGCTTAGCTTATCACGCATGTACGGTGAAACTGATGCTTTCAACCTTTCGGCTCTTCCACGAGCGATTCGTTTGTGGAATGGCCTGCCAGATGATCTCGCATCACAGCGAGATCACGGAACGTTCTTAAACAACCTCAAAAAATATTTATGCACCGAAATTTGATGTATGGCGTTGCAATACTGTTACCGGTATGTCCCCCCCCCCTCCCCCGTTTTACAGCGAAAGCTGTTATGAGATCATTTCACCGGCCGTTTTTGGCGCCGTAGTTGTCCACCGCCGCCGCCGCCGGTGTCCGTAACCAGTATCGATCGAAATAAGAAAAAAAACGAAATAAGAGAAAAATTCCAGGATGGAACGAGGTTCGAACCTGGGCCCTCTGCGTGGGAGCCCAGTATTCAACCTCTGAGCCATGCCGGTGCTTGAAACTGCTTTGCAAAAAGGTCCTATACAGGCTTCATGTCGGGAAGGAACCACATTAGCATATGCAATATAGCGTGGTAGAAGAGTAAAATAAGCACCAAGCGTCGCACAACGCGAACTCTGTAACCAGGCGTCACACAATGCGAATTGCGCAACGAGTAGGTTGTTGAATGCTTCCAACCCATTACAAAGGGCTCTGCCATAATTCTTCGTCGTCATCAGGCACAGCATCAACAAAGTGCGCATAATACCTTGTTGAATTTCCCGCGTTCAGCCTGCTGGAAGAAGAAGACGAGCTTTGGCCCAGCGGGCGCGTGAGCTCGTTCTACCAGCGAGGAAGGAGCCATCTTTACGTTCTGGGCTCATGCGGACGCTAATAAACGTCTGTTTGAGCTTGTAAGTCCGCGTCGGCTGGTTTTTGTGCCACATATTTTACATTTGGTGCCGTTAAACCCGGGAGGCGACAGCCGGGAGCTACCGTCAAGGGTTTCGGCACCAAATGTAAAATATGTGGCACAAAAACCAGCCGACGCGGACTTACAAGCTCAAACAGACGTTTATTAGCGTCCGCATGAGCCCAGAACGTCAAGATGGCTCCTTCGTTCCTGGTAGAACGAGCGCACGCGCTCGCTGGCCCAAAGCTCGTCTTCTTCGTCCAGCAAGCTGAACGCGGGAAATTCAACAACCTTACATGCGTTTAGCATGGTACCACGGATCTCCATAAAATGACGAAAAATGGTACAGTGCCTGCTGCCCTACTTCTCAAAACTTAGAATGATTTAGAGAGTAGTGGGTTCCTCGCAAGTGCACTTGTATTGGTTGCCAAGGAAGCCTATAAGCGCAGATCCATTTCCTCGGGGTCTCAGTAAAATTACATTGCTTTATAGCGTAGTGGTTTCCTCGCAAGTGCACTTGGATTGGTTGCCAAGGAAGCCCATGAGCGCATGATCCATTTCCTCAGGGTCTCAGTAAAGTTCTTCCCCCCCCCCCCTTCTCTCTCCCACGTCAACGTATGTTATACAGCATGACGGGAGAGGGAAATAGCGACCGGGCCTCACCCAATGCAAATTACATAACTGGTGGGCCGTTTAAAGCTTCCAACCCATTACAAAGGGCTGAGCCATAATTCTTCATCGTCATCAGTCGTCACGTCAACAAAGTGCACACAATGCCTTACAGACGTGTTGCGGGTGACTCGCTTCTCCGCAGAATGACGAATAATGGTTAGTAGGTGCTTCCCAACTTCACAAAAATTCTGATTTATGGCGGAGTGGATACCTTTCTAGTCTACTTGTATTGTAGCCCAAGAGAGCTTACAACGGGCTCTAGAAACGCCGCTCTTCCAGCTTTCGCTGTGACTGTGCTGCGGTTTCAGCGCAGGCCTGGCGTTTTTTATTTTATCCTCTGTGTTCAGTTATTTGCGAAAAACTCTTTCGGCAGTTATCATATCTTGTTAAACTGTTGGTGTTTAAATAGTTACTTTATATTATCTTTTGTGTAATGCCTTTAGACACTACGTTTTGCTGTTTCAGTATATTTTGAATTTCTATGTTCGTGTGTTCAGTTACAACTGTAATAATCAGTATTTCACCTATGTATATTTATCTCTTTTTTGTACATGCTGTATTGCCCCCCTTACACAATGCCCCACGAGGGCGCTGTAAGGTACTCATAAATAAATTAATGAGGTGCAGAAAGCTTGGAATGTCTCCGATCTAGGAGGCAGTGCGAAACCACGTTATGTGCAGAAATATTTCGGTGGGGTGGGCAGAAGAATGAATGCAATCGACTGAGGAAGAAAAAAAGAACTACGACGACTTTTGCCTTCGAGTCATCTTACGTAAACGCATAAGGGTCCGTGTTAATTTTTTCTTTATTAGCGAATGCTTCGAGATGGTTCTCTTATAATCGGTGCCTTACGTAATCTAACTAGAGAAGTCTTCTTGGAGAAGACGAAGCAGATGTTGGCGTGGTTAATCGTTAGCGGCAGGCGCGCTGAGCGCAGACGTTCGGGGAGAAAACGCGAACGATTGAGTTACGTATGCGCGCGAACTTTAGACGAAATATATCTTCATGTTGTAATGCTATTTCTCTCAGGAAACTGTGCGGCCGTTCGTCCGTCCACAACGAGTAGCCATGCTAATTTTTGTTGCGTTATTGTTTCATTTCTGAAAACATCTGCGACAGATTGAGATGCTCAGCGGCCTGCGTGCCAAACAGTATTTAGGAGCAGAGGCCCCATGTCACGCTATATAGCCTTTAGCCTCTGCTCCCGATCCTGTAAGAATTCAGGACAAGTAAACTTCAATTCAATTCGATTCAAATACCGGGTTACGGTACACAAGATTATATAGGTTCTTACTTTGGTTTTCGTATGACAGTGGCGCATTAGTGGACAACAGTACGGCACTCCTGGACAAAGCTGGACAGTGCAGTTGTCGCAGCAAGAAACCGTACCGCACAATCGGTGCAGAGAGAAAATAGGCCATTACAATTGCCGCAGCAAGTAGCCATACCATGCACACTATACGGAATCCTGTCTTGGGTAATGGAAAATGTTGGCTAGCGCTGATTAATAAGGGTTAATGTCGGTGACCGTTGACTAGTGTTTGTTACGGGCGGCAAGTGTCGACTGATGTTTCCATGTGTTGGATAAATAATGGAACTCCAAGTGAATTCTACCGCACTGACAGTACTCAACTCTAGAGTTTCTGCTACAAATTTCTTGACACGTATACCTTTAGATTACCCGCACCTGTGGTTGTCAATACTCAATCACTATGGAGTGCTTGGCTGCTGGAGTGCGCAGCATAACGTGGTTCGTAAAGTTTCACTATGTTGCTGCAGGTTGAATCCCATTTGATCTGACCGCCAATTATACTGCTTGAAGGTGCTAAGGCCATACTTTGCCGAAAGTGAGAAAACAAAGGGACAGCGACAGTGCTGAATTGCATACTATATCTTAGTTTTTGTGGCTGGCTTTACCTGCTGAATAGGGCGCGTTTTCGCACATAGGTTAGACATATTATTACATAGTTAATCAGGATTCAGCTTAGCAAGACTCATTTTTCGCATGACTTGATTTAGGGTTTACACACGCAGCAAACCTAACGACATTCGAGCGTTGTGTGCATTTCTTGGCCTGCATTAATTAAACGGCACATATTCTGAGGGGCGTAGCTCAGAATAGCATATCAGGGAGCGAAAGCTATTTACTTCGAACAAGTGATGACTTGTCGCCGACAGTGTCCTCATTTCTGCACACAAACTCAATTGTTCCGCGAGTAGGAGAACAATGGCAGCTTCGGTGATATTTTCGACGTACGCTGGATCTCCTGACAAACTCGAGAACAATAGACAATGTTGACCGCACATTGCACGTTCAGTGAGCTAACTAGAGTACCATGAGTCACCTTACTATTGCGTAACGGTGGTCCAGGCTCCGGGACGAGGTGTAACATCACCTTTGCGCCCGCTCACTCTGGCTCTGCGAAAGGTCACGTACTACTTGCCCGTGTGCTTTAGTACACAGCTTTCCTACTGGGATACGTTCATTTTTTTTTTTCGACCCGTACGTTTCAATATTCATGAAACACTTCTTTAACATAGTCAGAAAACGTTATCTATCGGTGCACAAGGCTCCCTCGAACATGTGAGCCAAATATTCATTGCGCTGCATGTCGCAGGAAACTTAGAGTTTCGTGCCAGAAACAGCCAAATATCGCTCGCTATTTTCTTCGCACTTCCGTCGCCATCTGCTCATTCTGACTACGCAGCAAACGGGCACGATAGGTGGTAGACAATTTCATTAATGGCGCGTCAGCGTGCAATGTCAGGCGCCACGTACCACGTATACTGCTAGCGTGACCGTTATTGGCGGCTGTCACTGTGCCGGCGCCGCGCACGTCTGAACAAAAAACCCGCATTTCCCCGAAGGGGAGTATGAGGAAGTGCGAAGCACGTGGTGATACTATGAGGGGGCGCGCGCGACTAAACTGCAGAGCCGAGCGAAGGAGACGGCAGCGAGAGAGCACGCGCCAGCCGACCCACGGAGGTCTGGCCGTTTTTAAGTGCAAAGCACATTTACTGATGATGATGATGATCTGTCTTCCGAACTCGTTCCAAAGAAACCCGCAACGCGTTCAACTTGTTGGCGGCGTTGCGCACGCCCGAGATGGGGCTCAGGTTGTTGTCGAACCACAGTCGATCGCACACCGCGCAGCTATATCCGAAGCTGCGGTCCAGGAAGTCTCGCTTGAAGCGCGCGTCCGGCCGATCGAATTCGAGGGCCCGCGCTCGCTCACGCATCGCGCGTCCCCGAGCCAGATCGGCTTCGGGGTGCTCGGCTCGCTTCGCACGCTTTCTTTCGGCGTCTCGCCGCCGGCCTTCATCACCACTGGCAATGCGCGGGGCGCGCGTAGCCACGGAGCGGAGGGCGGAGCGCGCGCAGTCACGTGGGGCGTGACGTTGCTGCGCCGTTGCTACAGACGCTCCTCTCCGCTCCTCGCGCCGTTGCTATGGGACGGCGGATTCAGGGTCGCTTATAAAGTGCATTCGCACTTAAAAGTAGCGCCAATACCAAGGTATATGTAAACTGGTAGCATAACTTCCGTAGAAGCCACGTGTCAAGCCGGTGGCTAGTTGTTGCAACAGTCGCCATCTATGTGAGGAGGGGACAAAACAGAATTAAAAAAAAAAAGAAAAAGATGACGTCACGACGGAAGCGGAAATGACGTCACGTTTTAACGCGATGGGCGCGAAATTATGAAATTTTTTGACAGGGCGCCGCTGCTTACTTTTTTATAGCTGCATGTTCTTTTCTTATCACTATGACGGATATAATGGAAGCCTGCAAGATAACGGGACGACGAAAAAGACAGATTTCATAATACGGTGCATTTTATTGGCGAATATTGCAGTTGAAAGGATATTACCCAAAAATATATAACACAGAAATCAGAAGTAGCATAACAATTCAACGTTCACACTGTGATGGTTAATGTGGGCCCAGGATCCGAAATAATTCAAGGATGTCAGGTGATTCTGTACACACCAACACAGACTTTACCACAACCGCTATATGACGATTCACACACAACACACTACAGCATTCCTTATTTACATCCTAAACGTCCTACGCGCCTCGCACACAAACTGTCCTACTCGCCGTTATGAACTGTTGCCGCTGCGGCGAGGTCGGTCGTCACCGGTACTCCTTGGGCAGTCAACAGTCACCACGCTGCCTTGACCGTGGCGAGGTGGTAGTGGTGGTGATGATGGCACTGCAGGCCTGTAGATCACCAGGCCACTGCAGCGCAGGTTAGCTGCCCGTCGCCAACATGAGCCGCGCCACCTCGTGACACCAGTCGGGCCCCAGGACTTCAGGCCAGGAACCGACTAGGCTGCCGGTCTCCGTGTCAGCAACGGGCACAGAGCGGGAATCAGGCTCACCAGGTCCACATGGCTGCCGGACGCCTGGTTAAGCGATGTCGCGACCCGAACCGCCCGACCAGCGGCTGCCTTTCCAACCGTGCCGGCGCTCCCACTTCCTCAAGCCC
>NW_023614679.1:0-120001 GCF_013339695.2 Rhipicephalus sanguineus
ATAACGATAATTGTAGAGGCAACATGATTACTAGAGTATAAACAAAACAGGTAGTTCAGTGTATTACACACACAGAAATACAAGAATAAAAATAATAATCAAGCCATAAACAAGATTACATAGAAATATATTGGAGTAGAGACATACGAATTAGAGCAGAAATCAATATTGTCGCGGTGCAACGCGAACAAACAAGAAGGACAACTTGCGACAGAGAAGCAGCGTGTTCAAATCAGCTGAACAGAAAAACGGCTTCCTCGTCTTTCACACCGAAAGCTACTGTCCCACTAGCCGGAGTCTGTGAAACCTCGCCATCGTCATCGTCGTTTATGTTTATACACTTGTCACTTGCCTCTCCTTAACAGAGCATCGCCCCGATGCTAAACCAGAACCACCGTTTTATGAAAGTGCACACTCAGTCGGTGACATACGGTTTCATGCGTACCACATGTACAAGTTCAGGCCGGTGCTGGCGACGCCTTGTGCAATAGGGACTGTCGGGGACGACCTCGTAGGTTACGTCACTCAGCTGTCGCGATACACGATATGGCCCGAAGTATCGCCTTAACAGTTTCTCAGACAGTCCACGTTTCCGTATGGGCGTCCAAACCCACACTCGGTCGCCGGTTGCGTAGGTTACTATTCTTCGGTCGGCATTATAGCGGCCTGCATCGTAGTCTTGTTGCTGGCGGATCCGTAATCGTGCGAGCTGCCTAGCTTCTTCCGCCCGTTGAGTAAACACGTCGGCGTCCGTGTCAATGTCGTCCCATTCGTGTAGTAACATCGCATCCAACATCGTCCGTACCTCCCGTCCGTGAACAAGGCTGAATGGAGTCATGCGAGTCGTTTCTTGTTTAGCTGTATTGTACGCGAACGTGATATAGGGTAAGATTTCGTCCCAATTTTTATGTTGGGCATCCACGTACATCGAAAGCATGTCTTCAATAGTCTTGTTTAAGCGCTCTGTTAATCCGTTCGTTTGCGGGTGGTAGGCAGTTGTCTTACGATGAGTCGTGCCACTTAACATCAAGACATGGTCTAACAGAGCTGCCGTAAATGCGGTTCCGCGGTCTGTAATCACGACGGCTGGGGCACCATGTCGCAGTACAACATTCTCTATGAAAAATCTCGCGACTTCTGCCGCTGTGCTTCTTTGGATTGCCTTTGTTTCGGCGTACCGGGTCAGATAATCCGTTGCGACGATAACCCAGCGGTTCCCTGCAGTAGAAGTAGGAAGTGGACCCAAAATATCCATTCCGATCTGGGCAAATGGTGTTCGTGGGACTTGGACAGGTTGCAGCAGGCCGGCTGGTTTCGTCGGAGGCGACTTGCGTCGCTGGCAGTCGAGGCAAGTACGAATGTGGTGCTTCACGGCTGTGGTAAGCCTTGGCCAGTAGTATCCTTGCCGAACTCTTGCCAATGTGCGTGTGTAGCCTAAGTGACCAGAAGTCACCTCGTTGTGACATGCTTGAAGCACCTCAGTACGAAGGGTTGCAGGAATGACGAGCAAATAGGGAGGTCCAATTGACGAGAAGTTTCTTTTGTAAAGAACGCTGTTCCGTAAACAGAACGACGGCAATACTCGTGCAAAACTCTGGGTGCACTCTGAGATTGTCCCTCCAAGTAATTAATTAAGCCAAGCAACTCAGGGTCGTCACGTTGTTGTTGGGCGATCGTTGACGTGTCGAGGACACCAAGGAATGCAGTTTCATCCTCATCGGGTAGAGAAGCCGACTGTATTGGTGATCGAGACAGGCAGTCGGCGTCCATATGTCGCTTCCCCGACTTGTGTACGACCGCCATATCAAATTCTTGCAGCCTCAGACTCCAACGCGCTAATCGGCCGGTGGGATCTTTAAGATTAGTCAACCAACAAAGTGAATGATGGTCGCTAATAACTTTGAAGGGGCGGCCATACAAATACGGGCGAAATTTCATGACTGCCCATACCACGGCGAGGCATTCTTTCTCTGTTGTTGAATAATTAGCCTCTGCGCGTGTTAGCGTTCTGCTTGCGTAGGCGATGACTCTTTCCGTGTCCTCTTGCCGCTGCACTAGCACAGCTCCCAGACCCACATTGCTAGCGTCAGTGTGAAGCATCGTGGGGGCTTCCTCGTCGAAGTGGGCAAGCACTGGGTGTGTTTGAAGACGTTGGCGCAGATCATTAAACGCAGCTTCCTGTTCGTCATTCCACTGAAAGGCGACGTCGTCCCTCGTGAGCCGAGTTAAAGGTGACGCAATGCGTGCGAAGTCCGCAATAAACCGTCGATAATAGGCACAAAGGCCCAGAAAGCGTCTGACAGCCTTCTTATCGGACGGTACCGGGAACTGTGCAACGGCGGCAATTTTTTCGGGATCGGGCCGAACGCCTGCGTGGCTGACGACATGACCAAGAAATTGTAGCTCTTCAAAACAGAAGTGACATTTCTCTGGCTTCAACGTGAGACCCGCGGACCTTATGGCTCGTAAAACAACTTCCAGCCTTTTGAGGTGCTCGTCAAAAGTTGCGGAAAAGACTATGACGTCGTCAAGATAAACCAAGCAGGTTTTCCACTTCAACCCCGAAAGGACGGTATCCATGAGCCTTTGAAAAGTAGCGGGCGCTCAACACAAACCGAAGGGCAAGACTTTAAATTCGTATAAACCATCTGGTGTAACAAAAGCGGTTTTCTCCCGGTCCTTGTATCTACCTTGATTTGCCAATATCCGCTCCTCAAGTCCATTGAAGAAAAGTAGCGAGCGTGTCGAAGTCTGTCAAGCGAGTCATCGATACGTGGAAGCGGGTACACATCTTTCTTGGTCACCTGATTCAGCTTCCTGTAGTCCACGCAAAATCGCAGGGTGCCGTCCTTTTTCTTGACTAGGACTACAGGTGATGCCCAGGGACTCTGTGATGGCTGAATCACGTCATCTTCAAGCATTTTCGCTACTTGTTGCTGTATCACTTCGCGTTCCTTGAGAGCCACACGATAGGGATTCTGGTGAATAGGTCTCGCCGTGTCTTCGGTAATTATTCGATGCATGGTTAGCGGCGTACGACCAACTCGTGATGTCGATGAAAAGCAGTCCTGGAATTCGGCTAGCAACTCAAGAAGTCTCTTTCGTTCGTCCTTTGGCAGGGTAGTACCAACGTCAAGAACTGGTGCTGATTCTTGTTTAGGCGCTTCGTCCAGTATCGATAAACAGCCTTGGACTTCTACGATGTTGTCAAAGTAAGCGACGGCTGTGCCCTTTGGAAGGTGCCGGCGCTCAGCACTAAAGTTGGTGAGGAGCACGTTTGTGCGTCCAGCAGTGACAATGACAATGCTTCGTGCAACTGAAATGCCATGGCTAAAGAGCAGCGAGCTTATTTGGTCGGCAATGCCTTCGCCGTCGAACGGTGCGTCCCCTGTCACCGAAACAAGAGTGCATGACCGTGGCGGGACGACCACATCATCATCAGTTAGACGCAGAGGTTTATGTGTCGCCCCAGAACAATCGGCTAAATCAGGGCTATTGCGGAACGTTATTAAACTGTCCGGGATGTTGATGACGGCGCCATATTCTCTCAAGAAATCCATCCCAATAATTAGGTCTTTGCAACATGAGGCGAGAACAACGAACGTCGCCACGAAAGAAGAACCACCGATGTTGATTCTCGCTGTACACCTTCCGATAGGCATCAGTAACTGGCCTCCTGCGGTCCTTAGGTGAGGTCCCGTCCACGGCGTCTTTACTTTCTTGAGGCGTACGGCGAGGTCTTCACTTATTATAGAAAAGTCGGCACCGGTATCAACTAAGGCGGTCACTTGTTGTCCGTCCACGAGAACGGCAAGTTCTGCGGTCACAGTTTCGTCGGTGTTACGTCGTGTCGGCTTTACGGCGTCCTGTGGTGAGAGTAATGGGGGCTTTTTTTCGTCGTCTTGACGGCCTGCAACCTTACCCCCGGAGGTCGCCGCCTTCAGTTTCCCCGGCGTGGGCTGGGTGACCTCCTTCCTCGGACGTCAGCAAAAGTGCGATAGCTGCGTCCGGGCTGGATGAACGACTCCCAGAGGGAGTGTGGAGCATCAGGCAGGGTTGCGGTCCAGCACCTCCACCAGTGTCGCGGTGCAACGCGAACAAACAAGAAGGACAACTTGCGACAGAGAAGCAGCGTGTTCAAATCAGCTGAACAGAAAAACGGCTTCCTCGTCTTTCACACCGAAAGCTACTGTCCCACTAGCCGGAGTCTGTGAAACCTCGCCATCGTCATCGTCGTTTATGTTTATACACGTGTCAATATATACTGCATACACGAGCAAGCCTAATGCATAGGAATAAAAGACTGAGTAAAAAGATATCACACACTCATAAACAACAGCTGACAAAACATGCATAAATAGAAAAAAAGGCAATATGCATTTTGTCATAGGTTAAGCAGTGGAAAGTGAAACGAGGAGCTTGCAAAATTTATCAGGATTTTTTCGGAGACAGTCGGGAAAGGCACACTGCAATTGCATGGCGTGAGGAAGTGCCGACCAATTAAATGCCTAAATGTTTCCATATATGTGAGTGAAACTGTGGTGATTATGTCAGGTATTGGTACGGGCTAGTTGGCATTACATATTAGACTTGTGTACGGCACAGTCAAAGACTAAGGGACACAGATACCGACAAAAACGATTATGTAATCTGCATGATGTACAAGGTGTAGCTTCAAGCTGCAAGGAGATTTTTACTCGAATAACAGCGCATCATAATTGTTGAGGAGTCCTGGGCAGTATCGTTATACAAGAGTATTGCAATAGTATCTTAGAGATACTTTTCACTATCAGTATTTTTGTATCGAGGTATACCTGAAAAATGTATCAGCATCCCAACAGTGAAATACTTTGACGGTGTATTTATTACATCACGTACTGTGCAGGGAATGGGTATCTCGTTACTTTTTTTGTCGGAAATGAGGTGACATGCTTCCGAGGGAAAAAGAAGACAATTTTCTGCTAAGCCAAGCAAAGGTGTGCCACCAGTCGATGGCACAGGGAGGTCCCAAAGGGTTTCCCAGATGCACAGATTCGTGACACAGAATGGCCCATAAAGTAAAGCTCGCGACACCGCTGACGGCAGAATCGTGGAGGCAGTATTGTCAGCCTGTAATAATGAAAGACGCTATCGCTCAAGGCCAGGGCAGCACACCTAATTCTTTTCTGGGCGGCCAGTCATTTCGTGAGTCTTGTATTAATGCCGAACTGACGCTGTCTAGAATGCAGCCTATTTGAGAAGATGCTGTCGCTGAACTACAACTAAGGCAACATCCTACCCAGCAAAACAGATCTTGTGTGTAAAAGATGCATTATTTTTCTTATTTAGCCAGTGTTCTTTAGTGACCTGAGCGATATGTCCGACTTGCAAGCTTCAATCTGTGTAGTTTCAATCTGTTTGTATCTGTATTCCGGAATACTTTCCCGAGTATTTCCGTCCAGCCCTGTTGAATACATATCTAAGCATAACGCGACATAATACTACCACAGCTAAGTCAAACAAAAAATAATACATAATCACACCTATAGACCTTATGCAAAATTGCTGCCATCTGTCGGAGGTTTGACGAAGCTACCGATTCGGCGCCATGTTGAAGGCTTGTGTCCGAATCGTATTGCTGTCGCTGCTATGACTTCTTGCTTGTATCTGCTTTGAAAGTAGGCAATCGGTGCATAAAAATGTTAGACGAGTGTGTAAGGGCATGTAAACGTTACCGGCGTTTTGTAGTCATTAATAATAATATCTGGGGTTTAACGTCCCAAAACCACCATATGATTATGAGAGACGCCGTAGTGGAGGGCTCCGGAAATTTCAACCACCTGGGGTTCTTTAACGTGCACCTAAATCTAAGTACACGAGCCTCAAAACATTTTCGCCTCCATCGAAAATGCAGCCGCCGCGGCCGGGATTCGATCCCGCGACCTTCGGGTCAGCAGTCGAGCGCCATAACCACTAGACCACCGTGGCGGGGCCGTTTTCTAGTCATTACGTTGACAGTTATTACATCTAAAGAACTGCCTCACAACGAGGAGAAGGTACAAGTTTGTCACCGAGTCACACGTAGGCCTGTCGTCGTTGAGAAATAAGCTTGGCACTAGGTTATGAATTTTGTTTGTCTGTGTTCAGTGTAGCGAATAAAGCTTAGTTAGCTATCTGAACAGCATGCGTGTAGTGTAGGACGGTTGGGAAGAGGCTTTAGCACGCGATACGGCTAGGCACAGCGATCACGATAAGAAAGTGCTGTTGACCCATTTCAAAGCGTATTTCATAAGGGACAGCCTATGTCGACCTGATGTATTGTGCGTCTAATTTTAAATGAAACGTCCTATCTTTTTATTTTTCAGATAAAAAGATATTTCGCTGCTGTAGTCACCGACGCATATTATGTATAGAATTACTGCACGACTAAAATGTAAACATTTCCACATCTCACGCACGTGAAAAGTGAACATGAAAAGTGTTAGTTGCTCCAAGAAGTAGGTGCCGATTAGCTGGTATTTCAATGAATATCCTTCTGACTTGTGCTTGTAAATAACACGATACGCCAAGAATATTCGCGTTCACATCGTCGGCTTGGGGCCCACTGGCGCCTTTCAATTTCAACTCATTGCAGCAAGACAGTTTTGCGTCACCGACTGAACGCTTGCGAAACCACCTCAGCGCGTAACCAACGGTAGCGCACTCACGGTCGAATGTAACATATTTCGCGGAACAGCATTTTTTTTTCAGTTTCATACAAGAAGTCCCACACACTTGAAGCATCTGTTGACATTTCATAGCACACAGGGGTGGATACAGGATATTTCCAAAAGGAAAGCAACTTTTGGGAGAATATAATATTTGCTCTTCCGGGGCTATAAACTAAAAAAAAAGGTCATGAGTCATGGGGGGGGGGGATGGTCAGGACAAACGGGCCGCGCCTCTGACTTTCACAATGATAGCACATGAAATGCTTGAAAAATACGCATAGTGAAGCACCCACCAAACATACCACCGAACTCTACCTTGTTAAACTCCACCCACTTGAAAACAAACTACAAACAAACCACTCTAGTGCAATCAGTCAATTCGTTGAGAATCGATGACGCGCACGAGCTAGCTGTGTAGCATGTAATTGTTATTGCAACGTAATAAACAAAGTAATGTTGTCAACAGCAGCGCAGGCATGCGCGAGTAGCCGCAATGCAGATTTGAAGCACGTACACGAAGCCGGTGTGCTTGTGCCTGCAAGCACACGGAGCGAAAACTGTCTTGTTCCGGCATGACACGAAAGAGTGTTCTCTGATGAGTGCCGATGCTCTCACATACCGCATCTATTAATAACGGCGGAGGTAAACACGGCGTTAGTCGTAAGCAGCAGCCAGAGCCACGGAATGATCTGCTGCTTCTCGTCGGTCGCGCGGAAATCTAATAACATGGAGGTTAGTTTCCTTCAAAGCTTTTTTCAGCATCTCAATTTCCTCAATCTGAGCTACACGGCACACGAAAATATGTCGGCATTGCCGTTCCTGTCAGCCGCCACATGTGGATACGTACGTACGCTCCATGTGTATACACATAGTACACATGCGGAGCCCTTCAACATGGCAGAAATGCGCACGGCGGCCGCTAGGTGGCAGCAGATTTTGCATAAGGTCTATACCCCACTTGTATAGATATTGTATATACATAGCGTGCATTGACATCACCGTGGCCGCCATCTTCGGATACCTGCTGGTTGAGACGCTGCGTGAACTCTTACTCGAACACGCGGAGCAAGAAACTGTGACATCAGATTAGTGCCAGTGCCCCCTTGCGTTCCTTTGTGTTCACCCATGGCGCGGCTGGCAAACAGAAGAAAGCGGGGGCAGCATAAAAAAACACGGGGACAGAACGACTGTTTGTCCGCCCCTGCACTGACACTCTCTAATCAGAAAAGAAAGTCACGGTGGCTGAGGTACCCAGCGTAGAGAACCTGTCATGACGTCACGTAAACACTATGTATAATATCAAAAGCTTCAAGATACCACAGATATACGAATCAACAGTGCCACAGCTAAATTAGTAAGGGATCTCGAAATTTTACACAACCAATGCAGTGCAATTCAGCCTTCCATGGGCACAAGAAAGTACTCAATAATGATGCACTTATGTAATCATTGCAAGGGTAGAGTGTTCTGTACAACCAGTTCAAATGGCAAACAGGGCAGAAATCACGAGTAGGTTCTAGTATGGACTGACAATATGACATTTGGAAATCACACACCTTTAAAAGCACCTCTGAGGCCTGCAAGACAAAAAGACAGTGAAATAAAAAAATGGCATGTAGTAGACCACAATTATGATTTTAACCATAAAATCTATCACAATCGTAACGAAAAATCACAACAGCAGCAGAGGAAACTGAATTGTTCTGGTCGCACAAAACTAGTCTCCCCTTTAGGTAGAAGGCAACATGTCTGTTTCGTAATCTACAATAAAAACAGTACTGCCAGCTTTGAGGATAACATCTGTCATCCTCAAATTTGGTAAACTTGTCACACTAAAAGGCAAGGGGATTGTGCAGATGCCAACGAACTGATACATGTGCTCCTCTGTGAGAACATTATTTACAGCATAATGGTAGCCTCTTGGATGAGTAATTGCAACCCCAATGGCTGCAGCACAGTCTTTTGTACTTGTTTGATGAACTTCAGGGCATAAGCTCCAAGAAAAGTGATGGACAACGCTGCCCTGATGTAAAAGAACATCTGTTTTGTTCTCAATTTCCATCAAGCTGCTCAAGCAGATGATGTGACTGGTTGCAGTATTCAGGCCAAATCATGAAACACTTTAAGCAAAATGCTAATCAATTATACTGTTATTGGGCTGGACCCGAGGGATAAGCGCCATGTTTTACAACAAGTGGTTCCTGTCCCGAACTCCGTTGGTTACCATTTGAAGGTGCCATGAACCACCCTTTGGGCTTTTGGAGAAAACGCATCCTATGGATAACAGACACTGCTATGAACATCTCAGCCAAATCTTGCAGTCATACACAACAACGAGAGTTTAGAAGCACAGATCAAAGTTGCTATTTCCTCAGGTGCATTCTTTTGATACAGAGGCCTGTGCACACTCTCTTCGAAGCTGCCAGTGCCTGCTGTTTGACATTGAACGACAGAGAGCATGGCATCAGCCAATATCTTACATAAATCAAGAGCAGTGTTTGGATCAGATGCGGTTCTTGCCTGAGGTGCTACGTGCTGGCACTTCGCTCCATAGTTCACAAACATTAGACCATAAGCCACACCTGCACACAGGAATCACAACAGGAGAGAGCAATCGCGTTTCACCACACACGCTCAGAGTCACGGCGCACGCTGATGTAACTTCTTTCCCCCATGCCATCCCTCCCTGTCTAGGTCCCTGCACACTTTTCAAGACGAGTGATGAGAGATAACGTTTCACCACACACGCTCAGAGTCGCAGCGCACATTGATGTAACTTCTTTTCCTCGCGCCATCCCTCCCTCTGTAGGTTCCAGCACACTCTTCGGGGCGAGTGATGAGAGAATTCAGCCTCTTGCCATTATTTCTGGCTTGAGCATTAATTCACATCCTGAATACAAGTCTAGAACTTGATATGACGGCAGCTCAAACGGCTGCACCACTCTCTGTTCCGCTGTTGTGCTGACCTGATATGACCAACTACGTCTTCTAAACTCCACAGTTTTCAAAACATTGACAACTATGAACAAACAACCACAGTAGATGTACAGTCCAGCAACCTGACCAAAAAAGAGGCAGTTGAGTCTTCTCCAGGATGACACCATCCCGTACTTTGTATGTTGAGTGCTGGGCTGTGGCTGTACCGACCTTCCAAATGGGTACATCAATGGCAAAAACTTGTTGCAGACATGGAGCCAACTCGTCATGTTCAACCCGCTTGTACTTCGTCGCTCTTACACATTTATCCAGCTCAATGTTAGCAAGCTCAAAACTCTGAAGCAATTGGTGGCGTTCAGCCACAGATTTACAGATGTTTCTGAAATTTTGATTGCGAGAAGCAATGCACTTAAGATACTGGTGCTTAGCCTCATACCGCATGCACCAAAATTGCTTCAGTGGGCCAAGTTGGCTTATGAGCCTGGGATAGTGAATCAAGAAATGGAGCTTCGGGGTGATTTTGGAAGGGCACAGACGAGCAAACAAAAACAAGAAGCTCATTACTTCATGTTGAAGCCATGCGAGATGGTCACTGGGAATGTCATCAGAAAATACTATGTCAACAATTGTTCTAAGTCTAATGTACACTTCCCAGTGCTCATTGTCTTCCGGTACCATGCTCGCATATACAAGTGAAAAAATCCTGAAGAAGCACCATTTTTGGGATGCTGTTCCTTTGTAGGCATTATCACCAGTCACAAAGCCTTTTTCCAGGGCTTCAGGCTTGTTCTTCCTGTCATGGTGTCCATACTGAAACGATGACACTTTTTCCAAGTCAGAGTAGGCAAGGACGTTCGATGAAATCAGTCCACGCAACACTTCTCTCAGGACATGTGGAATGGATCCCTCAAGGAGGTCATGCATGATGTCCGGAGGGAGCTGCAACGTTATGTCAAAACTGCCAAGAGCAGCTAATGGCGACTCACACTTCACACCATAAAGTGCTGTGCTTAGTGGCTTGTTCACGACTGCTGTGCGAAGGTGGCTGTTGTGGAGGGCTAGATCTCGTACTTGCACATCTTTTTCATGAAAGGTGGTTTTGAACTCCTCGAATGAAGCGGTGCAATGCCGGCACGGGTGCCCTTTGCTGAAGCAGCAGGTGAACCCGCCCAACCTATTCAAAGAGAGGTTGTCGCCACAAAACGCAACAAGAACAAGAACTTATTCTTAATGTGGCAGCATTCTGTCTGCTGATGAATCCGGTCGTTTGCAAAAGTGACACATCTTGTAGCAGTGGCTTTAAAACCGCCTCAATTCCATTTTCTATCACGATCTTGTAACGTGCAACAACTGCAACATGGATGGTGCATAGCTGAGATCTATACCGGGCATGCAAGTTGAGTACACTGAAGTACACGACAAGGAGCTTGTGAGTGCCACGTTTCGGACCTAGAGGGTTAACAATCTCAATCTCGTCAATTTACAGTACTAAGAATAAAGTGTACTGTGATCCATTCTGCAGAATTGCTGATATTTTTTTCTTTGTACAAGTGCCCATCACAAAAATTGCACAAGAGTGCTGATTCTCGTTGACGTGACATATTGTGGACTAAAAAATTGCAGAAGTCTTCAGATGACATCAAATTCTGTAACACGCTGACAATGGGTATGTACTGAAATGTGGCTCCATTGCACAATGAATGCTCCTCTGGCTTTACATGACATAACTGTTCCTTCGCAAACTGCTCCCTTTGGTTTCTTGAAGATACCCCTTGAAAAACGTTGTCAAGGAACTCAGAAGACAGAAGCTGGTCAAACTCTGAACCTTGTTGTCCAGTAGCAACGTGGCATTTCATCTTTGCAGACAACAAACGGTAAATGCTCATCAAAGTCACTTTAAAGTCACAGAATATCTCCTCGGTCGTGGAGTGAGGAAGCTTATGTACTTCTGCGATTCTGAAGAAAAGCATACATAGCTGTTTCTTCATCTGTTGCTTGAAGTCATCAGTCGTCTCGGTTGCACTTGAACTACAGTTCGCGTGTTCCTCGGCATCAGTCATCGGTAAGTCATCACTCAGTAAGTCAACGTTGTCATAAGCATCATGCGGAACGTTACTATCACCACTCTCTGCTTCATCTCCCGCAGCCGATCCATCACAATGGCCGGGCGCTGCACCAATGGGCCGCTCTCCACGTAACGCGCTCGCAGAAATATCTCTGGTGTCGTGGGCTTGCGCTGCAGATCCAAGCTCCATGTAGTCCCTGTGCTGTCGGTACAGGTGTCGTCGATAAGACTCAAAGTTCCCATACGTTGCTGGGCAGCCTTCGACACCGCACATAACAGAGAAGTCACGTTCATGACGATGGTCTTTAAGATGCCAGACGATCAAGCTCAGCTTTGGCGCCGAGAACGGACAGCGTGGGCATGTATACAACATTATAACGCTCTTCAGCGAGGCAGAAGTTCACGGTGAAAATAAACCGTGCACACTGGAGAAAATTACGCAGTCTCCATCAGCACAACACAAAGAATACGTGCGCGCACATGTACTACGCTAACGTGGATAGAACGTGGAGGAAAGACGTACGCTAAATATGCCCGATCTTGGATTGGCTTGGTGGTGGCTGATCAAAAACGTAAAGCTATTCACTGCGGATATTTTGTTTACTAAAAATATGCCTGTCGACAATACCACATAAATGTGGTGCTATAAATATTGTAATCGTAAAAATAGCTGATGGAGTTGGAAAAGCAGCATGCGAAACCTGGCAGCACTTTGCAAAACTGTCACCACGATGCTGTGACGCCGTCCATCGGGCGGTCGAACGCGGCCGAAGACGCTGCGAAGTGATGGACGATACGCGTTTAATCAGTATGAGCGCACTGCGCAAAAGCTTGGACTAGACGGCAAGGGAGCACGTTGGAAATATTGGAGCTTTGCGTGGAAAAATTCAAGCTTTGCGGCGGTGTTGAACCACTGTTCCTGGGCATGGGCGAGTTGCACTTCGACGTCGAGCGTGTGCCGACGGTGAAAATTTCCCACATCAAGAATTCTTTAGGGTTGCTTTCGTAGCCTCCCGAAGACTTCGTGCCCAGTTGGGGCTGGTCTCGTCCACTAAATAGGATGGATTTCCTGCAAGTGAGTAATACAAGTGTGATTACAGATCTTGTAGTACACCAGCGCCGCCTCTTGAAGTGAGAAGCAGTCACCGAGGCAAATCTCAGAGCGAACGTTTTACAAGAGAGACGTCGCAAGCGGAGCGAAAAAATGCAACTGCGCCAGTGCACGCTGACATTATGCATTAGTGTCGTTTACAAGAATAAAAATGCGGATACGCAAACGTACACACCCAGCCAACCAGAAATTTAACTGCCCTTCTCCAAGCGGCGTGGTGACGGGACAACAAACACGGACGCTCTGAAGCATAAAATGCGCAAAGTGTAACATTTGGAACCAAAATTGGTACTCACCAGCAATGATATGAGCGCTGCACACTTCGTAGTTAGTCCAACTTTTGTTGATGCGAGAGCGAGCAATGCGGCGAACCACTCGGTACAACACCTTTCCAACAATTCTTGCGTTGGTTGTAGATGGCTCCATAAAAGTTGACGCTGTTCTTTCGCCGTGACCTATTGCTACGTCAATAGACGGCGCAATTTACCATGATTTCAGAGACTGCAACAGAACATGGTCAGCTGCTGCTTCGCGAACTGAGGCACAGAACATCCAAACGCACCGAAAGAGCTTCACGAAGTGGCCAGGATGGCCAGGATCATGGCTGACGGAAGCGGAAGCAGCTCACGCCCTTCCCATCAGCCCGCGCGCCAGTGTGGGCGTGTCCTCAGTGAATGCACTCTGCACCCTGTTTCAAAGGAAGAGTGCCTGAACAATTTATATTTAAAAAAGAAGCTCGCGAAGCCTCATATTTGCTGTTTGTCTTGAAAAAGCTGTCGCATTTGGCAACTTGGTGGCATGCTGACTTGTGCTAACTAGTGTCGCTAGTGTGCCGAGGTATGTACCAACAACGTTGTGTACCAAGGCGCGTCCCAAGAAACACAGAACCTGTATAAAACGTTTTGTAGAAGTTTATAGAGGTCTTCTTAAACGTTTTAAAGACGTTTTATAGAGGTTTTGCGTTTCGTGGGGTGGTTGTGGTATTGATGTTGGTACAGCGTACTCTGTAATTAAAGTGTACAAGAAGCGTTTTCTGGTACACTAACTGTAATGTTAGTGATGTGTTTCCCCAGCCCTAGCGATGGTGGTGCGAGCGCTCGCAGCTGGTGTTGGACAATGCATGTGCGCTGCAGGTTGTGCCAAGTAAACTTGTCTTTCGTGTTTACTTGTGGCGTTCTAAAGACTTTACCAGCGGTAAAAAAAAAAAGAAAAAACACGTTTGCTGAGCCGGCTAGCCGGTTCATTTTTGATAAACTTGTGAAGATGGGCTAGGCTATCAGTTCAAGCTCATGCCTTGGACTAAGCTGACCGCCCACCTCTGGGCGTTAACAACCTGGTCAAGGAATAAAGTTAAATTCTCTCTCTCCCGATCATTCAAAGAAATATACCACTTGAAACACACGTTGGTCGCAGCCAGTCATTGTGAATGAACGCTCCACGGCAATTTGTATTGCGATCCATTCACGCATCGACTGCAATCGCGCTCCTCACTCACATGCGTGGCATGCAGTCGCACTCGGTGAACCGTCATTAAATTGCAAAAGTGCGTAAGTACGAGGCACATTTCGTTCCTACGAAGGTACCACAGTGACGTGCTCGGACGTCACGTTGGATCCAAGCTTTTAACAATCTTATCGAAGCGGAAAGCGGCAATATATATTGTTACGGGTACGGTTTAATTATGTTTATTTACAGGGCGAGGTTGATGGTCAGGTAATGATGGCGTCGGTAGGCTCAACCAGTTCACGTCCTCCTCTTCTTCTCC
This sequence comes from Rhipicephalus sanguineus, assembly GCF_013339695.2. Taxonomy (NCBI): domain Eukaryota; kingdom Metazoa; phylum Arthropoda; class Arachnida; order Ixodida; family Ixodidae; genus Rhipicephalus; species Rhipicephalus sanguineus. The sequence goes on from NW_023614679.1 coordinate 14,568, forward strand.
TCGCTCGGCTCATACCCATTGCAATATATATATATATAACGTTCTCGACCCGATGGCGCGCGTAAGCTGCAGATCCAGGTGGAACTTTCTCTGTTGAACGCTCTGCTGTATGCATACGATGTCCCTCGACTTCTCCGCTGCTGCCGGCTCCTCGGATGCAATGAAGTGTTGAATTTGATTGACAGGCACGCATGCATCCATATGCTGGCCCCGCGCCTTGGTCGGTTTTATTTATTTGTTTACAAATATGTGCGAGCCCTATTCGGGCCCAAGCAGGGGTGGGTACATAACCTGTCGACCGCCGATTGCTCGCAAGTGTTTTGCAGTGCCGGCAGAAGGTGTCTTGGATAGTGGTCAAATATAGTTGGCAACGTAATAGTTGTTTGGCACCAACGTTCGTGAAATGTTGTTTCAGTATTTCTGACATTTGTACAAGACCCACGGGGTATCTGGTTGTCTAAGCTAAGCGGTATTTATAATCCATTCCACCTTTCTTTTGCACCATCTTCTTAACTGACTACACGAGAATATCTCATTGCCCAAGCTTCGGTCTGACTTCAGCACGTGAGCGTTTCATTATTATGCTCGCGGAACTCGCTAACGCGTTTACTCGTTAATTCACTGAACTCGGTCATTTCTGAATTCGAAGAGTTTATTTTGTCTCAATCGAAATCTACTTTGTGTATCTCAGAAGCGTAGCCAGAAATTTTTTTCGGCGGGGGGGGGGGGGGGGGAGGATTCAACCTTATATGTTCGTGCGTGCACGCGTGTATATATACACATGCAAAACTGAAAAAAATGGGGAGGGGGGGGGGGGTTGTACGCCCTTGGCTACTCCGCTGAAGTATCTACTGTATGGTGCATAGTTTGCATATGGTTGGCATCATCACCAGTCAGTGAACATTTTTGCGATTTTGTTTATTATCTGCATGCGGAATTTGGTTAAGAAAGCATTGCTTCGAGCCAATTGGTAATCCATGTGACTGCCATCTTTATAGTGCATATAAAGATAATAGACACGAAACCTACAAGCGTCCGGGTTCATCCTGCAGCCGCTTCGACACAGATACTCTTCATATGTAGTACGTCCCGTTTCTGCCCATATTTATCGTCATTAGTCAGGGAACTTCCACTGATACGCCCTGGCCTCGTCAGATAACCCACGTGCGCCCAATTTATGGCACAATCTTTTTTTAAAACATCCATAGATAACCGATCTCCGACAAAAGCTTGCCACTTCCAGTGGTTAACTGGCCCAGTTACGCCTAAGGGTAATCTGAAGAAGCCATCGAGAATTCGCGGCAAAAAGTTGTGGGCTCTGTTTCCAAGTAACAATAACATGAGCGGCTTGCTTTGTCGGTCCCCACTTCCGCTGCACTGCCAAATACCTCGTACCATCGATATTCGTACCACCTCGCGGAGTGCGCGCGTGAGGATGTTGTCGACCTTTTTTTTATTTATTTTTCTTGACAGTGAACACGGTAATGTTAGCGGACCGCGATAAACGTGCAACCGACACGTACGGCGTTTAGTCTGAGTGTGTCTTTATTTTCAAGTTTTCGTCTTTTCGTTTAGCAGCAGCTAGGCCCGTAGCCAGGAATTGTTTTCGGTGGTGGCTGGGGGCGGGGGGGGGGGGAGGCTTTTTGGGGCTGAAGGCAATGACGGTTTGCAAAAGACACCAATTTTCACTATTTATTTGCAGTAAAACACCCCCTTACGTCAAAATTCCTTGGACGGGCCCATAGCTAGGGCCGCCCTCCCCCTGGCTACGGGCCTTTCTAAGTAAACACACATCATGGGGGGGGGGGGGCGAAGGCTCGTTGCAGCCCCCCCCCCTACTAAGTCAAAGTATGGGGAACATTTTGCCCCCCCCCCCCCCCCCCCCCGTGCGCACGCCTATGAGCACAAGGACGACTGTTCATTGGATAGTTACGCCGGTCGGCTTAACCGTTCTAATAAACGGGTGTTCATTGTTTGAGTGCAATACCTTCTCTTCCTTTCTTTTTTTTGTGCACGCCGAAAGTTCGCCTGCCTCATATTTTGATGCGATTTTGACTGCGCAAGGTCCTTGTCTGTTTCGTGTTCTTCTGTCTTTCGTCTTAGTTCATCTATGCAGCGCATCTTTTCACTTCGCAGATTTTAGGTGGGTTATCCTTCGGTATGTTGTGGCATAATGCACAGAGAGAGAAATAACTTGATTAATGAGGTCCAGCGAAGTTGATTTGGGGCGGGCCTCAGCCCCGGACTAGGCATCGGCCGCGAACCCTTGGGCTTAGGCGGCTTCTTCGGCTCGCACAGAACCAAAAAATAAATACTCGAACAAAAACTTCGCGAGAACTTATGTAGAACATGGGCTTGTAGGTATGCCCAAACCTGCTTGGGTATGCCATGCCGCGATGGATGGATGGATGAATGCTATGAGTGTTCCCTTTATAACGGGGCGTAGAGTTACTGTATATGGCCGTACACAGTAACTAACGGGGTAGTGACATGTGCGCCACCAGGCACGACAATAAAAAAACAAACAAACATTATTCGTTTCTTTTATTCCTTTTTACGACGACATTGACGACGCGCAGCGCCTCTGGCGGAAGACACAGCAGCAGGCTATCTCCTTCCGTTAGGGGGCCCCTGCGCGTGTGTTGCCTTAGGGTGCCTCAATGACCGCGCGCTGCATCGAGGCACCCTATGTTGCCTGTGCCATCTGTGCCACCTTCGCTCGGTTCATCAAGTTCAACAGTTGGCACCACTGGTTGGCACAGGCACTGCAGTTCACGACGCAGCGGCGACGACGTATTGCCTTTCTTTGTTGTGCGAAGCTCTGCCGTTTGCAAATGTCGGAACAAATGTCGAAACATGTAGAATGCCTTGTTCTATGGAACAACCGCAAAAAGGTGCTACGACTGGGTGGCAACCACCAAAAAGAAGACTTGATGGTTGCTTTGCTAAGCAGCGACTTCCGCGATGCGACTTCATGTGACAGGATTGAGGTAAGCAGGCCGTTTTCAATATTTCCTGTCTGTCGCAGTATTCACAGAAGCGTTATCAAAGAGGTCCTTAGACGACCATGCATGACAGTATATAAAAACGGAGAGTGATGGTTCACTTGTGGTCAAGGGGATTTGCTTGGCTACAGCATTGCCACTTGACGCACGCTGCTGGTGTTTGTAGTACTACATACGGCTAGATACCTTTGTAGTTTTCGTTGTCAGTACACGTTGAAGAACACCAGACGGTCGAAATTTCCGGAGCCCTCCACTACGGAGTCCCTCATAATCATAGTGGTTTTGACTCGTAAGACCCCATACATTATTATTATTATTATTATTATTATTATTATTATTATTATTATTATTATTATTATTATTATTATTATTATTCCTCCCCTTTTGTGTTCATTTCTCTTTGTCTACGTGTTTTTGCTCTTTTTATTTCTGAAAACTGTCTGTATTGTATTGTTTATTTTTATTGTTTTTTTGCGTGCGCCTGCACAAATACCTTACGGTTGTTCCTGGGCACGTTAAATAAATGATTAATTGATTGATTGGTTATCATTATTGTGCGGAGTGTTCTCAAAGTTATTGAAAGCGAGAACACTGCTCTGGGTTGCGACTGAGCGGCCGCGTTTTGGTTATGTTGAATCTTGCCGTGTCGTCGGCAGGCGCGCACAAAATAAATGTGCCTAGGTGTCAGGCATGGTGAAAGACAGTTATGTGGATTACTGAGCTTAGTAACAAAAATGAATATGAGACGGCCCATTAAATTTGTGCAGGGCGAATAACTTCTTATTTTAGAGCTGCGTTTTTATTTATCACATTTTCCCCAAAGTTGTGATTGTTTGCTTTTGTACATTGTTTTCTGATAGTTAAAATTTATGTTGCGTGGAAAGCATTTAGAAGTAACTAGTGGCTGTAGAAAAAGTGGAATTGTGCGTGTACGGTAAATGCATGCCGTCACTTTTTATAATTTTTCTCCATGGCCCCCTTGAGCTTTATCTTTCAAACATATTTAATTTGCTTGAGAGTGAAGTGTAGTGCACTCTTCAGGACACTGAATTCTGAAGCCCCACCACGGCAAGATACGCCTCCCTTTGTGATTTTTCTGGATAAACGCCATTGCTATTAGCCACCAAATTTTGCAAGGAGACTTCTTGGTCTCCACTTTTCGTAGTAGAAATGACATAGTTGTGCCATTCTTTCTTAACAGGAATGTGTATTGGCATATCGTTTATTTTCTCTCAATTTGTTTTGCTATATTGGCAACAAAAAACATGCTTAAATCATTAGTATACACCAGGGCTGGGCAGAGATACCGGGAAAAGTATTTCGGAATACAGATATCGAAATACATGGTCTGGAAGCCTAAAATACAGATACTGAGATACATTTGCCTTTACCGTAACGGGATATTTCAGGGATACTTTCGCAATAAGAAGAAAAAAGTATTCCGGAATACAGATACAGCAATACAGATACTGGAATACTTTTTTTTTCATTTCAAGGATGCTCAGCCCGCACGCCTGCCCCTTCGGGGCAGGCGCGCGTACGTGCCAGCGTCCGCGGTGTAACAGAACCCTGCCAAGAGAAAAAAAATAATAAAAACGGGACAGCAGCGAGGTTCGAACCAACGTCCTCGCAGTTTCGAGTACGACACGTTAACGGCTGCGCCACTAAGGGCAATTGGTTCGGAAGGTCTAACTGGCTGCATTGGTATTGTCACGCTGGACGTAACTTTAAAGACTCGTTATTCTTACGTCCAGATGTAACTGCAACGGCTACTATCGTCACGTCTAGACATAACGCTAGACACTTCGTTTGTGAATACGCCGGTGATCAGTCAGCCATTGTCGTGGCAACCGTGCGAAAATTTCAACCAAAGCGGAAATGGCCTTCGCGGCACCGGCAGCCAATGAACGCCAGAGCAGACGACATGGGCGTCTCCCCATGGTCTCCCCTCTCTCTCCTGCGTTCTGTAGCATACGGTTGTCAAATGCGCCGCCCGGTCTCCGCCGGGCCAGACGGCTAAGGATTCCGCTGCCCATATAGGCCAGCCATAATTACCTACGCGCAATGGAACTCAATACGTCAAAACTGCAAAATTCAAACATCGGCTTCCTCAGATCACCTTGTTTAGGGGTGTTAGAGTTTAAGTCCTCCCAAGTCGCTCTTGCCATCTCTCTAAACAGGCGTGGAAACAGGGACAGCTGCTCAGAGCGCCCCATCACAAACTACAGCAAGCACTCGTCGCCTTGGGCGAAAGGGTCACTCTTCGATAAAGCTGTCACCACCACCGACGCTACCAGCACCCATTTCAGCAAGCCGCAACAGGCGAAGTCGGCTCCGGCGGTGGGGGAGCCTGGTACCACAAAAGACCGTTTCACGCTTGTGATCAATTAGGAACGCACCCCGACACGCGGGAGAGGTGGCTGAAAGCGCGACAAAGATAGCCATCTTCTAGTCACTTCCGCCGCGACAACGAGAACTGCTTTTCGAAGTGCCGCCGCTTTGAGAACTGAACGCACGCGAAGCATTGCAAAGCCTCTGGTCCAAGGCGGTATAGACCCTTTTCGAAAAAGGGCGCCCCTAGCGCCGCGCACGCAAACTACAGTCTGCCGCCATTGTGAGGGCACCGCGGCAGACGACGCAGGCTTCGGCAATGTGCCAGTGCGTGACATTTCAGCACCGCCGAATCGTGAACTGCCATCAACGTTTTTCGTAGAGACGGCGTGCTGCAATGCTGCAGAAGTGCAGCGTTCCCATGTGCCACCATCGAGGATATCGCGACGAGAACAGCGATAAGGTACACGATATAACTTGAACAACAAACTCACGTGCTCTCTCTCCGTACGTGATGTCAAACGAACGTGCAGAAGGGCGCCGTTTTCTAAACGCGCTACAGAAACGGACGTGCTTATTTCACAGCGCCATGTGTAGCCTTGCTTTTTACGAATGAATAGTCTTCTCCCGAGTGTCTGCATGCGGTGCATTGCGATAGATTGTTTGTGCAGAAATACTGCGAGGGTTCGTAAGGCCAGCCATAAAAATAAAAAAATGAAGTTGCGTACCGTTCATTTAGTACATACAAGCAGGGCCGTAGGCAGAAATTTTTTTCGGGAGGGGGGGGGGGGCAACTTGATCTGAAGTGAGGGCCGGGCAGGCAGATGTGGTAGAGTGTCATTTTGTGCTCTGTGTGCCATGGCAAAAAAAAAAAAACTTTCGGAGGGGGGCACGGGCCCGGTGTGCCCCCCCCCCCCCTCCCTGGCTACGCCACTGCATACAAATATACCCAACGCGTGGCGTCCGGAAAATAGTTGCGTGGTGTGGCTTGCGGCGGACAGGATTTTCACCGGTAGCGGCGGTCGCATAGTTCCGCGACAGTGACGTCCTTCCTTTCCTTCGGTGAGAAGTTTGTAGTTTGTAGCTTTCGGCGAGAAGTTTGTAGCTTCGGCGAGCCTTTTTTTCCCGGTCCGGGCGCGCACGCGAGTTGGCTGTGGTCACGGTCCCGCAACCGCGGCAGTCGAGCCAAACTGCTCGTCCAACCCGTTGAAGGGTACAAAATGTCGCTCATTGTGCATCGGAAGCACCTCAGAAAGACCAACGGAGAGTACTAAGAGCTCGTTCAAGCACGCAAACGGTGAGATTTCAGCGGATGACACGGAGAACTAGCCGCCAACACAAACATCATAGCACTCACGCATTTGACGGCTCGCTTTCCATGCCCTCACGATGGCGCGGGCTATCCCACGCTCCTTTGCGAAGCGAAACTGACGAAAAGCCCACCGTCAGGTGGCGTATTTATGAAAAGGGTCTATTCGCACGGGGTGTCACGAAGTAATCGCTTGCCACCCGAAAAAATTACGCGTGCTGCACTGGCCTTGAGAGACAGCGACTTTCATCCGCAGAGGCCGACAACACTGCCTCCGCGATTCTGCTGTCTGTGGCGTCGCGTGCTTTACCACATGGGCCATTCTGTGCACGAGGAGAAACCATCGCCACCCTTTCTGTCGGCGACCGGCGGCGCACCTTTGCTTGTCTTGGCACAGAAACAAAAGAAAAACCCTCATTACCTCCTTGGAAACACGCCTCAACTCATTTCCGACAAAAAAAAATGTAACGAGATGCTCGTGTCCGGCATAGTATCGCGATACAAACGATACATCGTAAATGTATTTGACTACTGAGATACAAATACATTTTTCAAATGTATCTCGATACAGAAATACAGATACTCAAAAGTATCTCTGAAATACTATCGCGATACTCTTGTATCGCGATACTGCCCAGCCCTGGTATACACACTATCCTTTTATTGAACTTTTCAAATTTGAATTACTGCATTGTGCTGCACGGAACACACAGTATATGTTGCTTCGTGGTGAGTGCCTGGAATCAGTATCTAAAGTTCAAGCATGTGTTATGCATTCAGTTTTTTCGCAGCTTTGCACTTAAAAAAATACAGGGTTATGTGCAGGGGGAGATGGAAGCTTGAAGAGATGAGAAATTTGTGCGCTTGGGGTGTTGCTGGCGCCAGCGTTTGGACTAGCGGACTTGTCTTCTTTAAAGGGACACTAAAAGGAATAAAGATTGTTCTTGTATAAGTAAATTAATTTTTCACAACACCAAAATCTGAACGCTTGCCACAAGAACACGCTTCATAAGCTAGCGAACGCGAAAAGAAAATGTGAGTGGTGATGCCACCTTGAACTTCTAGCACCAATCACAGTGACATCATAAGAGTTCAATGGCGTCTTCTTGGGAATACATCTTTTCTAATAGTTAAAAATGAAGATAAGGGTCGTCTGAGGGAGTTAAGGCTGCAGTTGCACCACGGACACCCTGTGTTAATGAATTTTTCATGTGTTGCTAAAGGGACTGATAACTAACTTTTATGGTACCTGTTTTCTTTTGCGTAGCGAAAAGGAAAGCTTCAGTCAATGCGTCTAATCATGGAATGGTAGTGTGGAAAAAATATTTTGTCACAATTCTTCATTCAGCAGTGCCGACTAAGTTTTAGTTCATGCAACGCATGCTGGAAACACTGGTAGGTGAGCACAATGGCGATTGCGCTGGCTAAAGCGAGGCCCTATCAGTCAAGCCTGGGTTGCAGACAGTTTGTGTTTGCGCGCTGCGGCACACTGCATGCATGCGCCAAGGCTCGACACTGTTTTTTGGCTCCACCAGTTGTTGTGAAGGTAAAACAGCCATTTGGGCTAGTTAGTAACGATTAATCTAAAATGCAAAAAAAAGAAAAATGGGGTGCAGTAGAAAACAGGGACAAAAGAAGAGAATGATGACACAGGCGCATACTCGCAACTGGAAGTTTATTGAAGAGGAAACACATGCTCATATGGACGAAGGAAAGAATTGGAATTCTTAAGGGCTCATTTTTCCTTGTTATACACATTATTAATGAGCGATAACATACAATAATGCCAAGGAAAGTATAGGTGATGTTATTACTTGTAAATGTAAGGTAAATGTGAAGAAAGAAAAGTGGATGAAAAGCAGAAGAATTGAGTAAACCCCTTTTTCCTGTCAAGAGCCATGTTCCGCGAGCTTCGCAGCTGAACTAACTTATTTGCAATATACAAAGCACATGAGAGAGGAGGTGCCTGTACACTGAGACGCGAAGCGGTAACTCCAGGAGGGTGATCCTCGCTCTCATTGGCTAGTTCGATGCAGACGTCACCGCTCCGTATAACATCGCTTTCTGGGGAATCCTAGGGACGGTGCAGCGTCAACCACGAGAGAAATCAAGAGCTCGATTATTCCCTATGAGGCGATGCCAAGTTTTCCCAGTTTAACTACAGTTCCTGCCGATCCCGCAACAAATGAGCCTCGCGTTCCCGTCTCCCGAGTTAGCGGAGAGCGATTCTTTTCTCCTGTCGGACGCTCTCGATGGACGGCAGCGAAAGCGCCGGGGCGCGCGCTAGCACCTCCACGAGACTTGACAAGATCTGCACTTTCTGCGACAAGGCTTTTTCAAATGCGAGCAATTTAAAAAGGCACATAAAAAATGTCCATGGAGAAGAGGCCTTGGCAACAGCAAAAACAAAGGCGTAAACAACCGGAGTAAACAACCGGTTAAACTGTGTCGGGAGCAAGGCGTAACGTATGAAGTCCTTCAAAGTAAACTGGTCATGAAGCACTTGTTATGTCTGTGCATCATCAGATGCACTACCTTAGACATTTTCTATTGCACTGCGCTACTAGTACTCACGTCTGCAAAATACATATATTGCACATGTCCGCATCTGCCAATAACTTAGACCTAGCACGAGCAAGCGGAATAGCACATACTGAGACAGCGACGGAGCAAGAAGACAACACATGCTCTCGTGTCGACTTGCTTACACCGGCCCTGCCTCGGTGTGAGCTATTCCGCTTGCGTTATGTATGTACACGAACAAGCCCAAGCTACTCTTCTTGCGTACAAGCATTTCTACGAGACACTTAAAATGTGTGCAGCTTCATGCAATACATGAAGGAAAAAAAAACGCAAAACACTTCTCAAACCATTCACGGAAACTACGTAGAGTCAGCACACATGACACCAATGAAAATGCCTCAACCTAGCTGTAGCCAGTACATTTGGTTCATAGGCGCTTTCTCAACATTTAGCACTTCACATTGCGTTTTCACACCTCACTTGCCTGTATTTCTTTTCCCAAGAGTCGGTTTCAGTGCTAATGAAGACGTGCTTGAAACGGCCTGCCACGTTTTAAGTGGTAACGAATTAACGCAACTTTACTAGCTCGGAAGCTGTGGACACACGCCCACCCCGTTCATGCCTCTCACACACACCCATCACGCACCACGCGATTGTACTACGTGTTCCGCGTGTTCGGTGGTTGTACCTAAACCGTCCCTAGACACACTCTCTGCTCCTAGGTGAAGATGTACCTAGATGAGCTATCGCTTTGATCACGTGACTTTATGCCCACGTGACCTGAGGATCGTTCTCCTGCATTTACCGCCTCGCCACTGAGACGAATGGCGCTACTTTAGTTATTTTCAGGGACTTTAGCGAGCTGGGCTGGCTGGGCGGAGCCAACGCGCTGCGACGTTGCTACAAGCGCCTTATTATATCGACGGCACCTACCCCGGTTTACAAACATGGAGTAGGTGTATAGCTTGCACATTAAGCACGTGGTACGGTTTCTCTCACCTAGAAGCAGAATTACTTTCCACATCAGACAAAAAAAATTTGTGAAGGTACATGTCTAATCCAGGCGCGTGTCAGTTCTTCAGCATAGACGTAGAAGACCTGTACACTGCATTTTGATGACCGTTTTGAAAATTGTTCAGTTATGTATACTTGAAGAAAATGACGAGATAAGTTCTGCAACTCGTGTGGTTTGTCGGTTGGCACTTTTACAACTATCTACCTTTGTGGAATGGAAAGAAACGCTCTACCTACAAAAAACTGGAGCATGTATAGACTCTAAAGTTGCCCCCGTCCTTAGCAGCATATTTATAGCCACGAGTGACAGACAAATGCAAATTTAACAGCGGTGGCAACAAAGATAGTTTGGTATGTGGACGACTTCTTCATGTTCATCAGGCCTGGTTGTTTGGAGATGGAGCGCAAGGTTTCTGATGTTTAAGTAGAAAGGTTGCAGGCTAAACTTTACATTAGAGCTACTGAAAGAAAAAGAACTACAATTTTTAGTTTTAAGGCTAATTGTTGCATATAACCACGTGTGCTGGTCGTACTGTCTATACTCTAAGGAACCAATGCTAAAATTTAATTCAGAACATTCATGTATTGTGAAATTTGGTATTGCCATATCTTTACATGCAGCGCTAACCAAATTGTGCACGGTAAACTACCTTGCAGTTTCATCAATAAACTACAAAGAGTAAATGGTGTGAGTTTTTCTCCGACGGTCATGCGCAAGGTAGCCCAGAAGTTATTACAGTGCGTGAAATAGATGGGGGGGGGGGCACGAGAAAAGTAAATGGAAAGGTGCACACATCATAACCTGCTGTTATTCCCCACATACATAAAATGTCCTGCGGGTTTAGAAATGTGGCCAATCGTATCGATATAAAAGTGCTTTTTTTTCGGCTCCGATTAAATTTGACTATGTATGTGGCAAACTAAACAGAAAGATAGCAGCCAGAGCCAGGTGCCTAGAAAATTAGGTGTCATGTTAAACACAGTTCGCTTTTTGTCCAATGTGCTGCTGCGTCGTGTACCTGTTGCCACTATCAAGTGGCCGTGTATACGTGAGCCAAACTGGCCAATGCATAAATGCTTGTTTACAGGAGCACAGAAGAACGGTAGCGTCAAAGAAAGGTGCTTGGCGCAGCATTGCACCACGTACAGCTGCTCACCTTTTTTCATTAACACAACCTAGGCAGGGGTGTAACCAGGGGAAGGGTGGGTGTCCACCCCCAACCCCCTTGGAATTCAGTTTTGCATCTGTATATACACACGCACACATACAAACATGCACGAACATGCTCAAGGTAGGGTTGAAATCCCCCAAAAATTTCTGGCTACGCCTCTGTATCTAGGCATCGCGATAAAGCCACTCGAATTAATCGACACCTTCCATATTAAGAGATGCGGGGATCAATGTGTCAGCCACCCATCTATTGCACTATCAGAGAAAACACTGTGCTAACTTTTGTTGGTTATCACCCCTTCTTCTATTTCCCCCCCCCCCTTTTTTTTTGACACATGTGCCTCCACAATATTTTTGTCTGATGTGGGGAACTCATTCCGTTTGTAGGAGAGAAAGACTGTACCACGTGCTTAATGTGTAAGCTATATATGTGTTTCCTCTTCAGTGAACTTCCAGTTGCGAGTGTGCACCTGTGTCATCTTTTTTTTTCTTTTGTCCCTGCTTTTACAGTGCCCCATTTTTGCAAAGGCAGCACCACTCCTTTGTGTCAGCTCTCTTTGCCTTGTATTTGTGATGTATACTTGATAATCTACCAATACAATTTCAAGCATAATATAAGTGTATCTAAATAACAGAAGACTGCTTACAGCACTATGAATGAGTTTCGTATTGTACCAGGCGCAATACCAGGCAGCACGATGTGTTTGTTTTTGTAACTTTCAAGTTCAAGATAATAATACAAATCTTTTTTTCAAGTTGTGAACGTGCTGCCACAAGAACTTTACGAATAAGTGGTGTAATTAGGAAGTTATGGTGTTTAGAACGACCCGCTTTGGCTGGTTTTGTCTTTCGCACCATTTTCTTGCTGCGGAGAGGGGTAGGCATAGCCCTTTGTCGCGACGATGCCCACTTCGTCACCGTAAAGCGACGTCATAGACTACGTGATCGGCGTGCAGCCAACAATCGAGCAAGGCTTCCCCCACGTGTCATAGCGGCGCAGGGAGACAGCGTGGTGTGAGAGTGGTGAGGCATGCAGCCTTCCCCTCGCGGTAAAGTAGTGATTCACCTCGGAGGCTTTCGTTTTGGCAATACCGCTTGTCCCGGTAGTCTCAGGCTCTACAAAATGGCAGAGGGCAGCACAGGAAAGTGAAAATGTGGACTGCCCGCCAAAACTGCATCACCGCAAGGCCAAGACGCAGTTTTGTAGTGCAAAGGACCAGTCGACAAGCTCAGTGCTACGTCAACTTGCACATGAGCAGGTTGACGTCACTGCGCGTACGAGGAGTGGACAGGCGAAGGAAAGAAGCGCGGGTATTGTTTCTCGAAATGGAGGCTCTGCGCGGCGCTGTAATATTCGGAAAATGGGATCGCCGCGGTCTACTGTACGAATTAGCGAGCTTGTTTGGATGGTGCAAAAAAAAGTCTGAACCTGTTTACTGGCCCTTTAAAGGCAATCCTTGTCAATCTGTTTAACTGTAGCCTTAATATATGGTGCACAGCCCTTGCATGTGCAATTACGAGGCTATATGTGAATACTAATCCTAAGTCAACTGTTGCGAGCGATGTGGGCCTTCTGGCTCTTCTTTTGGTATTATCGTTTGAGATTTTAACATTAATGAAGAAAGCTTCACCATCCAAGTCAAGTGGAATCTGCATATATCCTTACTACTGTTGCCACTACCCTATGCAGCGCTTTGATGTAGGCTTCCTATGATGGTTTGCTAATGCGTGCTGAATCGCAACTTACACTGCTATTTTCTCATTAGGTCTTTGCAGGCCCAAATGCCAAGGAGTATACAGTTAAACAAAAAGTATCGGAACATTATTATTTTTTTATTTATTATGTACCTGCTTCGCCACAAGGCATTACAGCAGGGAGGGTACAGTACATATAATCAAGCACAAACATACAGTCATAAAGTGGAAAAAATCGTCATTTGAACAAATGCAGACAATTTCCGGTGGCAGAGTGTTCCACTCTCTTATAGTGCGAAGAAAGAAAGAGTAGCGAAAAGCGTCACCCCTAAAAGGAATCTCGCATATTTTTAAGTGGTGATCTCGTTTTTGAGAAACATAGTTGGGCGGTTGAAAATACAATTGCCTGATGACGTGTTAACACTGATAAGTGTTAACATGGGCAATGTGGCGGCATCTTCAGGGGTTAAGTTACGGCTGCAGATGCAGGAATCCTGGCGTTGATTGCATAGTGTTTTCATAATAAATTATTGGATGGTATTTTCATCTTTAATGATATTTTCGTTAGCACACCGACTAATTGCACTTTAACATTCAGTTCTTGCAAAATTCTGGGATAGTTTTGAATATCGGGAGAGTTAGCCTTGCATATCCGCTCTTAAGAGGCATTTGTAGTCACTTAGCGGAATTTGTATTCACAGCTGTTTTCATCACACATATATTCAGGTCCTCTGTTTGCTCCCCTGAATTGCCTTTGACATATTGGCACTCATGCCAGGACAGCAGATTAGAGGCTGTTTTTCTAAGCAATCTTGCCATGTCCCCAGTGTGTGCTCCTCATGTTTCCTCAAGGCACATACACTTATGCCTTGTATTAAACATGGACAGTGAGGTTCTCTTATTACCATAATATGCAAGAGATGTTTGTTGGTGACTATCCCGAATAATGGTTTACATGCTCGTTTCAATTCTTCAAAGGTGTACAACAGTCGTTTTGATACGTATGTGGATATTGAGGATGACCACATTTTCTCCGATGGAGATAAAATCCAACTTGTGACTCAAGGCCACACAGTGTAAGTAGCTCAACTGCAGTATTTTAGTGTGCTTTATTTTATTTGGAGCACGTATTATATGGAGCTTATTTTGGTTCTTTATTTGTGTTTTAAGGGAAAAGGACTACGCCTCTCCTGAAGGACTCTCTAATGAAGCAGGCAGTGCAGAAGAAAATGCACTGGCTTCACGCTCAGCAGGCAGATACGTCAACCCTACTGGCCAGGCAGGCTGTATGTACAAACTGCCAAGCATGCCGTATGACATAAAGGTGGATATAGAACATTTGAAGCAGGGAGAGCTCTCTGCCACGACAAAAACTCGGATTGTCACGTGGCTGACAACTCATCTCCGCACAATAAGCTTGTGAGTAAGATTATTATTGTAAAGTTTTGATTGATTTTCTGTGTACAGAGTGTCCATTGTTAAAGAGGACACTTATGTGCAGTGAATGTCGATTTTTTTTCAGACAAAAGTACAATCATATTTTTTTATTCTAACTTGTTTTTCGTAGCGATGCATCCTTGTAAGTAACCTGTGCAGCACACTGTATCGCACACTATATTGCTTAAGTGTGCAGCACACTTATTGCTTTATAGTGCTATACGCTGCTACTAATGCCACATTTTGGTGAAATTGCTCTATAACTGCACAAGACGAATTCTTGGTGAGTAGGTAGGGGTGGAAGTTCTGTTGAGTAAGCAATGTGAAAACGAAACTGCAACTCCTGCTTTGCAAACATGCTCTCTATTCAAAAGTGCTCAATGCTGGTAGATTTGTCGCTTCTGAAGCAGCCTCAAAAGGTCCTTGGCAGCGCCCACCTCTGGGCCTCTTTGGGCTAGTTCGATTCGCCTGCACCAGTTTGAACCTGTTCACAGCGGTGCACAAGAAGTTTAGAATTGTGCAGGTCAAGTTTTGTGATGGCAGTACAGCATGACAATGGAAATGAATGGCGTGGTGTTGACACAGTGCAGGTCTTACTTTTGTCCACTTAATGTCTATAACATAGATAGGGGGGCATAATTCACATGCTTATTGTAGCATGTTGCGTAGAAAAGTTAGGCCTGTTTAAATTAGGTTGCAATGAAGCTTGCACCTAAATGTTTGACTGTGTGATCTGCTGCTCTGCTAGTACGCTTGCACATGTTTGCGACCCGCTGGCACCGTCAAGAGTGTGCACAAAAATTTTGGAATGCGGCACCTCCCCGGCATCTTTTGAAAGGAAGAGTGCGATTCAGGGGACGCCATTGCTGTACCACTGAACAAATGGCATGGTGCAATACCTTATAGACAGGTTCAAGTGTGCATGTGAGTCAAACAGACCCTTAATACATCTGACAGCTCTAGTTGTCCCACGTAGCAGTACATTCAGCCAATGAGTGCATATGCAGCATGAATTGTTCTTTCTTGAAGATTTGTACCACCTATACTGTATTTGTACCACCCTCGTTCGGGCGCCAATTGCGGAACTGCGGCTGAGCGCATCTGCACGGCGCGTGCACATATGTCTGAGTAGACTGAGGAAGACGACGACCGCAGGTCTTTGGAATAAACCTTGTTTTACTGGTGGTTCTGTCCTGTGTGAGCTACGTTACTTCAGTGGCGACGAAGATGGAACATTACTCCGGTATATTCTTCGGCTGAAGGCGGACGACCAGAAGACATGGGATCTCGCCCACCAGCTTTCGATGGAGCAGTGGGAAGCTGGGGTACGTACCGCATACGTCTTGAAGCCTTCTTCGAGGGACATGAAGTAACGGATCCCGGGAAGCGCCGCGCCTTGCTGATTTCTTCGCTGAGCGACAGCGTGGTACGGATATTACAAGGACGTAATCCAAGCACCCCGGTCAACACCTTAAGCTACGACCAGCTTGTGGAATGTTTGGAAGATCAGTACAACCCGCAAGCTAATGAAATTGCAGCCAGTTATGCGTTTTTCATGCGGAGGCAAAAGGAAGGCGAGAGTGTGCGAGATTTCATCGCGGAACTCAGGAGGCTAGCCGAAAGCTGCAACTTCGGTAGTATGATGGACCGTATGTTACGAGATCGCATCGTTTGCGGTATCCGGGACGAGGACACACGGCGTTCTTTGTTGACGCGAGCTACGCTGACCTTGAAAGAGGCCGAGGACTTCGCCAGGGCTTCCGAGAAGGCACAGGAAGACGTCCGTGACATGCAGGAGACTGGCGTGGGCAACGGAAGTGGTACCATGAACGCCCTGCTGCGACGACGTGAGTCCCGGGCGCCGAGCAGCAACCTGGAAAGCAGTCGCCCACTGTGCGAACGTTGCGACGGGCCGCATGATTCCAACGTGTGCCGCCATCGAAACGCCAAATGCCGTCTGTGAGGAAGGAAAGGTCACCTGGCCAGGGTATGCCGCAGGAGTCGTTCCCGGACGTCAGGTGCATATGTCGTGGAAGAAGATGAAAGTGAGAGCGAAGAATTTATGCTTGCCTTGGTGGCACACAGTGCGACCGACAGGGACGTCTCGCGGCCTCTCGAGAAGGTTTCGACGTGGGGAGGGCAGGAACTGAGCATGATAATCGACACGGGCTCGCCGGTGAGTGTGATTCCAGTGAGTGTATACGAGAGACACAGAAGGCGGTGGCCAGCTCTCGCAAAAACTGCCCTGCGGCTATCATGCTTTCTTGGACCCCTGCCCGTCATTGGCAAGTTAACCATGGACGTGAAGTCTGGGACTGTAACCGTGACCAGTACGTTAGTGGTGGTGGGCTGTCAAGGACCACTCCTCTGCGGGCGGCGTACAATCGAGGAATTTTGCAAGGCCGGCGTGTCTCTTTTGGACGCCAACAGCGCTGCGTGTGTAAACTTTGTTCAACAGAATGCGCAGTTGAAAGCCCTACTTGACGAGTTGTCGCAGCTCTTTGACAACAAACTGGGTTGCTGTGAAGGGCCTCCCGTTAAGCTACACATCAAGGAAGGCGCTCGGCCTCGTTTTTGCAAAGCACGGACCGTGCCTTATGCAATGCGTGCCCAAGTCTCAGCAGAGATTGATCGCCTGGTGGAAGAAGGAGTGCTTTCCCAGATCAGCGTCTCTGAACGGGCAACGCCGGTAGTCCCCGTGGCGAAAAAGAACGGTGACATAAGACTCTGCGGAGACTTCAAGTTAACGGTGAATCCGGCTACTTACTTGGAACAGTATCCTCTGCCGAAAGTTGACGATATCTTCGCAGCGCTTGCGGGAGGTGAAGTCTTTAGTACGTTGGACCTACGTAACGCATACAACCAGCTTCCTTTAGACGCCGAAGCTAAAAAGATCGCAGTGCTGAACACGCATAAGGGACTCTACTGTTACAATCGCCTCGCTTTTGGAATCGCTTCAGCCCCAGCTCTGTTCCAAAGGCGCATGGAATCAGTCCTCCGAGGTCTGCCAGGAGTGAAAGTCTACCTAGATGACATTATTGTCGCGGAAAAGAAGCACGATATGTCGGTATTGCGACAAGTGTTCCAACGACTGCAGGACAGCGGCCTGAAGCTGAATAAAACCAAATGTAGATTCCGAGAAAAGCAAGTGACATTTCTGGGCCACCGCATCGATGAAAAAGGCCTGCATCCTTTGCAAGACAATCTCGGCGCCATACTAGGTGCACCGTCGCCAACTTCGGTGAGCCAGTTGAAATCTTTTCTGGGCTTAATCACGTATTACTCCAAATTCTTGCCTAACCTCTCAACCATGCTAGCACCACTCTATGCACTGCTGACGAAGGGAGTTGCCTGGAAATGGGGACAGGCGCAAGAAAGCGCATTTCAAGAAGCGAAGAAGGCCATGAAAAAGGCAAACTTTCTAATTTATTATGATCCTTTTAAGCCACTTCGGCTTGAATGTGACGCTTCCATGTATGGTTTGGGTGCTGTGCTGTCTCATCGCATCAACGGCAAAGATTATCCGATAGGTTTTCGATCGAGAACATTGACTGCTGCAGAGAAAAACTACTCGCAGTTGGAAAAGGAAGGGCTTGCCTTAGTTTTCGGTGTGACCAAGTTTCGAGATTATCTTTTTGGCAACCGGTTTACGCTGGTCACTGATCACAAGCCATTGACCGGGCTTTTTCATCAGGACAAGCCCATTCCACAAATGGCAGCAGCAAGGATCCAACGCTGGGCATTACTTTTGTCAGCGTATCAGTATGAGCTCGAATATCGGAAAGGACAGCTGAATGGTAACGCCGATGCTTTGAGCCGCTTACCTCTGACTAATCAAGAAAGCGCAACAGAAAGCTCTTCGGTAGAATACGTGCTGCACGCGCAAGCTTTAAACGAGTTTGCTCTGTGTCCCCAGAAGCTAGCAGAGAACACCGCTGAAGATAAAGTGCTTCGTCAAGTAATGACATGGATTCTGCGGGGTTGGCCAGGAGAACCGAGTGCGGGACAACAGTGTTTCCGTCCTTTCTTCACTCGTAGGGATGAGCTGACAGTGAGCAACGGATGAGTTTATTGGGGCCATTTTGCCGGAGAGAGCGCGTTCTTTCATGTTGGAAGAATTGCACGAAAGCCATCCGGGCATCACGGCAATGAAGAGCCTCGCACGCGCGTTGTTTTGGTATCCGGCTCTGGACCACGATATAGAGACTCTGGTAAAAAGTTGTCCGCACTGTGTGCAGTGTATGCCACTACCTGCGGCTCAGGTTCCTTCAAGTTGGCCTCAAACTGACAAGCGCTGGTCTCGGCTGCATGTCGACTTTGCTGGTCCTGTGGAAGGTCACATGATCCTTGTGCTGGTGGATGCAGGTACGAAATGGATAGAGGCAGTCCCACTCAACACAGCGACGGCTGACACCACAGTGGAAAATCTTCGGAGTATTTTCGCTCGTTTCGGCCTGCCTCACACAGTGGTGTCCGATAATGGGCCCCAATTCACTAGTGTGGTGACAAAGACCTTCTTTCGGGATAACCATGTCCGTCACGTGACAACTGCCCCTTATTATCCGCAGTCGAACGGGGCAGCAGAGCGGGCAGTGCGCACTGTCAAGGAAGCACTAAAGAAGAACAAAGTAGGGTCACTGAACTGTCGACTTGCTAAATTCTTGCTTCGGTACAGGGTAACGCCGGTAAAGGACGGCAAATCGCCCGCAGAGATGTTGCTAGGTGCCCAACCAAGAACCAGACTAAGTGCTCATTTCCCGATGCGAGAGGACACAAAAGAGACGGTCAAGGCTGCAGCACCACCTTCCCGGTTGATTCTTCCTGGAACACGATTTTGGTCACGGCAGTATAACCGCAGTGGACAGAGATGGCTGCCTGGTACGGTGACGGCGGCCAGCGGGGGTCGGCTGCTTACTGTTGATACGGAAGAAGGAGAACAGCGACGACATGTCGACCAAGTGCGACTTCGGGAAGCTCAGCAAGCGCAGCAAGAAGCCTCCGTGACCCATTCAAGGAAGAGCGAAACGAACATCGGCGATGAAGGTTCGCTGCCACAACAACTACCCGCAAAAGAACTCGGCGCACAAACAGACGATGGGGCGGGTACAGACCAGCCTGCAAGCGCTGGGGAAGACCCTGTCCTACCCAGACGTTCAACTCGCAAAAGAAGAGTTCCGGACAGGTTTTAGAAAGAAGTGCAATTTCTCACCAGACACTCTAGGGGAAGGAAGTGCTGTATCGCGCCAATTGCGGAACTGCGGCTGAGCGCATCTGCACGGCGCGTGCACATAGGTCTGAGTAGACTGAGGAAGACGACGATCGCAGGTCTTTGGAATAAACCTTGTTTTACTGGTGGTTCTGTCCTGTGTGAGCTACGTTACTTCACTTTTAGGTGCATGCAGTTAGCAATAGTAAGGCCGGCAAGATCTGTCTGTTACCTAGAACTGTTGGGTTGGTGTGTGCTTCTTATAGAGGTGCTTCCATGCCATGCCTCTTGCAGTCTGATTTTCTTGCCGTTGAGTTTCTTGTGTTTGGGAGTTGTAATGCCCCATGCTATGAAAGAGAGCCAGAAGACTTCTGAGGATGTCCGTGTGCATTCCATCTCTTCCGTGCAAAAAGCTTTACTGCTGCCATCTTGAATTTTGGAGCAGTTCCAAGGAAGAAATTCTCTCTCCACAGTGCCGGTAGTTTTATGGCACCTATGTAGTGATGGAGATAAACTGTGTAGCTGTAATTGTGAATGGAAGCTGTCTATCGTTTGTCTGGCATTGAGATTTTCAGTATAAAAAAATCTTTCTTTACAGGACTCGTGGAAGGTGGCAATTCAATATAGGATGGGAAACCTACGCAAGTCTATGGGCAATGTACCATCCGTCCAGGATGCTACGAAAAAATACGGGCATAAAGGACCTGCCCAAGACTCGCCACGTTTTGCCAAGCAGTGCCGCATGGTTAGTCTGACACTCCTATATCCAATGCACTGAAGTGTCCCCTTGCAAGTCTTTAGTTCACAAAGGCACACTTCACCACACTTCTGTGTGTTGTGCAGAAGCAATCTGGGAAATAAATTTTCAGCATGCCATTTTATTTTTCTTCTGCAAGTATTGATGTGTCATGAATTTCATCTGGCATGATTGACGACTAATCAGCGGTAATTATTGATGATTACAGACTATTCCTGTCCCTTATGAGGTCGACAAAGTTTCAGTGGCTGGTCACGTGGCCTTTATGAAAGCGGAAATGAAAGAACGGATTCCAGATGTGTTAAAATTAAAAGACTCCATGCAAGAAACTCTGGGAGAGCGTCTAAACTGGATAAGGGATGAGAATCCTACAACTGCGCAGGTGCTGGAGCAGTACCCAGCGTTGGCAGTCGACAGCATTGTGAGCATAGTTTATTTGGTTTGTGTTTGAGCTAAAAAGTGTTTTAGCATTGAAGTGATGCTATTAATAACACATTGTGTTTAATTTACTTGTTCAGCTACACGTAGAGTTTGAAGCCCTGACAGGAGTCAACCTGGAGAAGGAACTGTTGGGCTTCGTTAACAGCCACGGCCAAAGATGCGTCCATTTGGCTAAATCCTGCAGGAAATCACGGGATGTCCTCCATAAAATGGAGGATGAAATGGATGTCCTTGAAGGAAACTCAAAGAAGCGCATGTTGCAAGTTATGTTTTATAGAGCTCGTGGCATAGCTGGTTTTACACAGCTTGTGGCAAATAGCATGTAACGAGAGTCATAAAAATGTGAGGTGTATATGTATATTCATTCTAGACTGGTGCAGAAAAATTTTAACAGCAATCAATTCGTGGGGAAATAAACACTGATACAAGGTCAATCGAGGATTACATGAAAAAGTGGTTCAGGACTCTTTTAAAGCGACTGACAACCAATTTTTCTTGAACCAGTTTTTCTACGGCATAGTGAAAAGCTCCCCTAAGTAGTGGTTGTTGATTTTAAAAGCACATGGATATTTTGTAAGCAGAATTTTTTGGTATGAAAAGCCCCTGAAAAAGTAAGTCTCTCCACCAGCAACGCTGGGAAGTGATAATATTCTGATATTCATCCTCGCAAACCGTTTTTTTTTTAATATAAATAGCTGGTAAGATAAGTTTTCCATACACTCGTCCTCATGGGAAATTTCTTTCCTTGCAAGCCAAGTGTTCGTGGTACTTCTCCAACTTGTCTACAGGTACCGCTAGTCCCTCAACTAACTTTCATGCTGCCTGTGGCCTCTGCGATTAGCTCCGGCAACGGTGCATTGCCGTAGCTAATCGTAAAGGCGATGTGCGACTGCTCGTGAGCATAAGATCACACGTCGAGCGAAGGTGACGCCACTGTACTGCTTACTACAATTTGCTACTACATTTCAAGTTTCAAAAAATTGTAATAGAAAAGGTAATGTATTCCAACACTGATATAAGGACTGTTAACTGTGTCCAGTAGTAGGGTCACGTGATTGGGTTCACATGCATCTTTACTTGTTACATGAGGTGCCAGCAGCGAGTTCAGTCAAGAAATAAGACTATAAATTCGCTTCTAATGAGAAAAATGGGGGTTGTGTTTTAGCCAGTACAATTACAATCTTTCCATTAGTGGGGTTGTCTAAATTCGAGTTCTGTCATTTAAATACAACACAATTTTCTGAAAATGCAACTAAATGTACCTTGTTGGTGGTACATATTATGATGTTTTTAAAGGCTGTTAGGTGTTATGGTTCTCTCTTAAACCTTTCATTGCTGGCCTTTCTTGGCACTGCTCCACACTCCCTGCTGGATTTCTTTTTTGCGTGTTATGTGGACATTTTTTTATAGCAATGCAGTAGTATGCTCTTCAGGACATGCAAACATTTTTATTAGAGATGATATCATCCAACAAAAAGTAGCACTAACAAATTAACGATTACGAGAGAATTCTAAGCAGTGAACTAATTAACGAAGCTATATCATTAGCCAATATTTCAGAGTGGCTGACTAATTCAAAGTCCGAATTGATCCAGCGCTCTCGAATTTCTTTAGTGAAATAGCGCTGACCCATGGCAAACTGCAGTTCTGTAGCTAAGGGGGTGGAGCCAAGGCCCCCCTCCTCCCTGAAATTCTGATGGAGCAAGGTGTTTTACAGAAAAATAAATTAAAATTGGTGTTTTCCAAGGCTTTCAGCAAGTGCCCCCCCACCTCCCTAAAAAAAGATTGCTTGCTACGTGCCTGGCACGCTGACTCACCATAGCTACGCTGCTGAGACGCAGGCACAGATGCTTGAGCAGACGCTGATGTGGAAGCATGTACTCCATTTGTTGTCAAAGATTTCACTACAAGTTATATTTGTTTATTGCTTCTCTCCATAGACTGCGGGACGTGCCCGCATTATTTTTTTTTACAAAAGTTGTCCCACAAGTGGCAGGGAGGCAAAACAGTGCACTGGCACGGCTTGTGCATGTGTTGTCACCTGAGTTATCTCGGGATTGGCAGCGAAAATGTTAAACGTAATTATTGTGCTTCATTAAGAAAAGTAATGTGAGTTATGTAATTATTGGTGTTCGAAACCCAGAATTCTTGAGTAGTGAGTCCTTAGGAGAACTTCAGGACAAATGAGTTCCCTGCAGCACCATTCACAAGGAACATATTTTTTATGGATTTTTGGTGTGGGCACATCACGCATTTTGTTCATTGCTGGCACTGACATATCCTTTGCGTGCTCACAGCTCTGTTTCTGCTGCCTTGCAGAAAATGAGCGTACTGTTGTCAATGATACCGTATATTGCTGTACTCTTTGCTTAGAAGATCTAGTTCCAAGTCCTCAGAAGTGTTGATGTGAAGGGTAGCAACATATTTTTTAATTTGAAGTGCCTTTGTCTGATTGCAGAAATTCTGTGGACGTGATATGCTGAAACTCTTTCCTTCAAACTGCTTGTGCTTCAGTGCAACAATTCTTTTGCAACCTTCCCTGCAGTTCCGTTCGCATAATAGATAGCACTTGGCTCATAATATGCATTAGGGCTAGCTGTTGGGCCAGTTGGTGCATTATGAACTTCAAAACGGGGTACCAGTGAAAACACAGAAACACGTACACAAGAAGGCTGCGGGTTTCCCTTTATCGGTCGTTAGGTATGTGGTGGAATTTGGGTTGAAAAAAGTGAAGGGGCTTAAAGTTAGGAAGCCTACAGGGAATATGAAGGATTTTGAAGTCATACCTTACATACATAAGGTTTCTCACAACATAAAGAAAGTGGCTGAAAAGCAAGGTGTCAGCGTGATTTTTTCCGCACCATGCAAATTGGCAGGCTTGTGTGCGAGGATAGATATCGAGGGGAAAAGGAAAGAGGCCTGTCAAGTCAAGCACATGAAAGCCTTTGTTGAGTGCAAGGCTGGTGTTATTTACTGCGTTCCACTAGCATGTGGCAAAGTTTATATTGGGCAAACGGGAAGGTGTATAAATAAGCGGTTGCAAGAACATAATACATCCTTGAGCGGGGACTTGGGAAGCAATCTGGCTGTTCATTGCTGCAGTTGCATGAAATGCAAATCTAGCGAGCCGATGCTCGATCTCACGACCAATTTGGGTAGGGGAAAGACAAGATATTCACGCGAGATTTCAGAAGCATTTCATATTGTGAATCATAAAGACAATTGTGTCAGCAATACGTCTTTGTCTCTGATGTCGAAAGAGCGTGCCTACTTAGCAGAAAAATAAGCTTGAAGTGTCACGTGTCGTGGGAAGTGACGGCAATGCGCATGCGTGAGAAGCCTTGTGCGCCAATGCGCAGTTGAAAGTCCAGTGTTCATCCGTGTGTAACGCCTTCTTCTTGTGTATGTGTTTCTGTGTTTTCGCTGGTACCCCGTTTTCAAGTTGGCTGATAAATTAGCTGTTAGTGTGCAAACTAGTGGCCGTTATGTCAGTGGTTCTAATATAATAGAAGCAACGTGGGGGAGTTCGCTAGTTGATATTCCGTACTTAAAGCTGCTCAATGTGAAAGTAGACACAGAGATGCAGCAGTGCTGCTTCTCCTAGTCTCGCCTGTACTGCTGTCTGCTTTTGCACTGAGCAGTTTTACATTCTAAGAGCTGGTTTCATATACAGTAATGGACATATTGTTTAAGTGAGAACAATGACCTAAAGTAGATTCACGGATTGTACCACTGCTCTCTTAGCATTCGTGCATGATGAAAAAGTGTATGTGTCTATGACGCTGCATTGTATGCCAAAGGGTAGGCTTTCGATACTTAAGTAAAAAAACGTGTTTGCTAAGTTTTCATAGCATTTGCAAATAAGTCAAGACATCCTTGCTTTTGCGCAGTTTTATGGAGCAGTACCTGCAGAGCCAAAAGCACCAGAAAAGAAAAAGGCCTAACAACTGCGAAACAATACCTAAAGAGACACTAAGCAGAGAAACTATTTTTCTCATTTTAGTAAATTACCTTTTCACGATACCCAACACATCAAGCTTGCAGCAAGAACACACTTAGTAGGCAAAAAAAAAATGCACAAACTCTGCTGCTGCAGTATAGCTCTATCTCATGTACTCTGTCGTGCATTGGGATTGTATACCAAAACTTGAATGAGAGTGCCATCATCATTGTATCTTCAGATCAATAACATTTTGTGGGAGATGTCTCCACACAATGAAGTTTCCTGGATGTTCTCAACAGACTCATTTATCGTCCAGGAGTTCAAGCACCTCATACTTGTAATGGTGCACAAGCATGCAATGCCTACTCTTTCTCCTTGCTGTCTTTTATGCACAAGATAGAACAACAGGGAAGATTGCTAAATATGTTCCACTGGTGCACAAACAGTTTATAGGAAAGTGATGCAGCACTTCATCTGCATGTTCTTGCATTTGTGAATCATGTATGTGTTGCCGAGGCTGCTTGCTAATGGTTGTATTGTATTGAGCACGATTGTCATGCTTTCATAGAATTCATGTGCTGCATTTTAACAGGGTGGTGTAAAGAGCTTGTTTCGCAGAAATTCCGATGTTGGCATCGTTGGTTCTTAGCGAAAAATCGGCATTGTTCGTGAGCTAAAATTAGATATATGCAAATAAATAATTCATAAAAATTTTCAGTGTGAGTGGGTGTCGGACCCATGACTTAGATGTGGCCACAGAGCCACGCCTGTGCTTGAAACTCTGGAAAAGCCCTATATAAATGTCCTGTAGTGCGAGGAGATTTCCTTCACACCTGCAATCTTTCATGCGAGAAACATGTAATCGCACCAGGTGTCGAAACGTGAATTAAGCAAATAGTGGTTGGTTTAAGGGCCCACCACTTACAAGTGCAGAGGCATTATTAACATTTTGACGGTTGAAGATGCACATGTACGTCATTGCATATATGCTCAAAAAGCGCACTTTTCGATCATTTCTCTTGCTTGGCATATGCTGCCACACTTTGGGAATACGTGGAAGTCTTTTTCATGTGCCGATGTCTCTCCGTGGTTCTTTTTATTTTCTTTCCACAGTGGCGCACCACCTTTCGCTTGCGTATCCGAGCATGCGCGGTGGTACAACTGGTTTTGGTTTCTCGCGCCCTTAAAACTGATGACTGTCTGGTTTCTAATCTATCTAAGGGTGTTTTCTTAAATAGATTCATCTGAAGAATTTAATTCAGCAGTAAAAAAATACAATTTTTGGGACGCATTTCACGAAAAAATACTGTCAAAGGGTTAATTATTATTATCGGCAAGAACATCAACAAAGCATGCAGCTGGCTCGTGTGCATGTTGTCTTACAGACTCGTATTGGGTACTTCACCAATTCGTAAGAGGAATAATTATGGCATAATGGGCAGCAGTAGGCATTCTAGGATAGTTTGAAATGGCCAATTTTATGAGCGCAGGCCAAGAAGCGAAGCAAGGCTAGCAGTTATGAAGGTGATGTGAACAGGGCCTTTTATGCTATTGCCACTGGCAAAGCTCAAACATCTTCCAAGTTTCTTGCTTTTCATGAGCCTTCTGTCATTTGTCTGGTTGCTCTGCCATGACTTTTTCTCGGAGCATCAGATTCCATTGTGCATTTCTTTCTTTGCAGACCGCTTTGCCATGGGTGTTGTGCACCTTCTGGCATTTCTTGTGAAAGAAAAGCCATACTTTTTAGAAGGGCCGGTAAGAAATAACTAATTGTTTATATTTTGCTCTTTGTGCTAACGTTTTGTGATCATTATTACAGGGCATCTACCCATCGCTCATCACAAAGGATGTTGATGACGCAACAATCCTTTGTGCTGTCTTTGAAAGGCTTCAGCTGGAAGTCTTGGACTTGATCGCTGGTTTTGTGTTAGTTATAGAGCTCTATTGGGTGTTCAATGTAAAATACGATCCTCGAAACAAGAACACTTTTGGTCTAGTCGAACATTTTTGCAACCTGCCAACATCCAAAGCCGCCCCCCGTCTTGGTCATCATGCGTGCAATTTCTGCAATCAAGAAGGGTGTCGCGTTACCTGAGGAACTATGAATAAAATTTCTGGATTCTTTGAATTCTCTCTTCTGTTCATGTACTGCATTGCATAAAACCACTTCGGGACTTTTCACTGAAGCATCACATTTTTTGTGCCTCTGTCAGAAGGTCTGATAGTTTTTTGGTGATGTTTACGAGCCTGAGGAGGTAAAATTGCATATTTAATAGGTAGCTTGTGAAATTCGTAGAGCTCACATGTCAGCATTTGGATTTTTCTCAAAGCTGGTTGGCATTTATTTTGGCAACCCAGAAATGCAGTGTTCTTGGAAGTACTTTTAACTGCTAAAAGAGGTAGTGCTTTTAACTACAAAGGTAGCTATTTTCACTATCCAAGGAGGTAGTACCTGTAACTAGCTATGTCATTCATACATTATACCACCCGACGAAGTAGTACATTAAACTACTGAGGTAGTAATTTAAACTAGACGTCGAGGTAGTGCTTTTAACTACAAAGGTTGTATTTTTACTACCCAAGGAAGTAGTACATTTAACTAGCGAGGTCGTACTTTCCACTACTCGACAAAGTAGTGCCTTTAACTAACTAGGTAGTACTTTTACTACCCAAGGAGGTAGTACATTTAAGTAGCGAGCTCGTACTATTCACTACCCGACGTAGTAGTGCCTTTAAGTAACTAGGTAGTACTTTTAACTGCCCAAGTATGTAGTACATTTAACTAGCGAGGTCGTACTTTCCACTACCCGACGAAATAGTGCCTTAACTAACTAGGTAGTACTTTTTACTACCCAAGGAGGTAGTACATTTAAGTAGCGAGGTCGTACTATTCACTACCCGACGTAGTAGTTCCTTTAACCAACTAGGTAGTACTTTTAACTGCCCAAGAATGTAGTACATTTAACTAGCGAGGTCGTACTTTCCACTACCCGACGAAATAGTGCCTTTAACTAACTAGGTAGTACTTTTTACTACCCAAGGAGGTAGTACATTTAAGTAGCGAGGTCGTACTTTTCACTACCAGACTAAGTAGTGCCTTTAACTAACTAGGTAGTACTTTTAACTACCCAAGGAGGTAGTACATCTAACTAGTGAGGTCGTACTTTCCACTACCCGACGAAGAAAAGCCTTTGACTAAATAGGTAGTACTTTTAACTAGCAAGGTCGTACTTTCCACTACCCGACGACGTAGTGCCTTTAACCAACTAGGTAGTATTCTTAACTACCCAACGACGTAGTGCTTTTACCCAGCCTGTTAGTATTTGGGCTAGTGTTTGTTACGAGCCCAACGAGCTAGTGCTTTTCACTAAGGTTACTTTTACTAGCTGCAGTTACTAGCTGGGTAGTGAATTCTGGGACAAGTAACGTGCTAGTGCTTAGTTAGTGAATATGCCAACCATTTTTTCTAAGAGTGTACCATTCTATGGTCACTGCATTGGATCTTGTTAACTACTTCTACATCTTGTACAATGCCCGGGTGGACACACATTATGAAGTCTATTTCATTTTAGCTTCTCCATTAGGACTCCTCCACGTCCACTTACGAGTAGCTCGTTTTCTGTAGAAGTTATTCAGGATCCGTGAATTGTTGCGTTCTGCGAACTCTACTAGTAACTCCCCTCTGGCGTTTCTAGAGCCGATGCCATATTCCCCAACTGCATAATCTCCAACCTGCTTCTTGCCTACCTTTGCATTAAAGTCACCCATCAGTACAGTATACTGTGTCTTTACTTTACTCATTGTTGATTCAACGTCTTTCGTAGAAGCGTTCAACCAGTTGATCATCATGGCTGGATGTAGGCGCGTAGGCCTGTACCACCTTCATCTTGTATCGTAATTAAATTTAATAACAGGTACATGTCACGCTCTCATTAATGCTATAGTATTCCTCTGTATTGTCAGCTATATTTTATGAATAATAACCCTACTCCTAGTTCTCTTCTGTCAGCTAAGCCACGATAGCATAGGACGTGTCCGTTCTTCAGCACTGTATAAGCGTCCTGTGGCCTCCTAACCTCACTGAGCCCTATTACATCCCCTTTAACACCCTCTAATTCCTCGAATAGTACAGCTGGACTCGCCTCACTAGATAAAGTTCTAGCATTATACGTTGCCAAGTTCAGATTCCAATGGCGGCTGTCCGGAGCCAGAGATTCTTAACACTCTCTGCTGCGTCGCAGGTCTGACCGCCGCCTTGGTCAGTTGCTTCGCAGCCGCTGGAGACTGAAGGCCGATGGTTAATTGGTGTATTCATGTGGGAGGTAATGGCCAAGTACTACACCAGGGTGGCCAATCCTGCTCTGGCGAGGGAGTGCATTGCTGGCTGTGGTCGCCAGTCAGGCTGCACCCCAGGCCTTGCCAGCTTTACATTGAGCCGCAGGCTCCACTTCTGGTGGTGCCCTTCCGTCAATTGCTTAGGAGCGCGCCAAAACCGTGACCGTCCCTCGCGGCGGCGGTAGCGAACGAATGTGACCCCTCCCTCGCTTGGGCTTGGTGTTGAGTCATTTAGCCCGCACCGAATTCCTTGCGGGCGATGAACTTGTCCCAGCCATAGAGTTTCCTACAATACTTACTAGAGGGAACTCGTCAGACCGGCGCGGCTGCCGCGTCGGTCTGACGGCCGCAGCCAATGGTAGCGCGGGAGACGCTGACGTCACTCCTCTGGTGGCGCGTTTGTTGCTTGTTTGTTTGTTTGCGCGTTTGTTGCACTACGTTCGGACGGCTCCGATCATAAAAAACGTTGGTTAAACTTTCTTTCTGACATCAAATAACCCATGACGTTGAAGTGTGTCATTTGTGCCAAGGCGGCGCCCGTTTCCGAACCACAAGCGAGATATCGAGCCGTGATGGAAGGCCACCTTAGCAGGGTAACAGCCGTACCGGCCGTCTCGGCGAACCGGCCCGCTTCGCTTGCACCATCATCATCATCATCATCATCATCACCAGCCTGTCCTACGCCCACTGCAGGGCAAAGGCCTCTCCCACACTGTTAGCAAAAATAAGCCGAGATGGGAGTAAATGGCTTGTCCTGTAGCGCACGCCCTGATGGGGGTTTTAAAAACGCCGTCCGGACGGAGTAAAAAGTTTACTCCCCAACAGGACGGGGTTTTTGGATGGACAGAGGGGAATTTTTGTTTACATCCATAGGGGAGCTTTTCCAGGTAAATATGGGAGTAAATTTTTATAACCATCAAAAAGAAAAAAAATGCTTTTCGCTCTTTAATTAAATTAGCATCGAAACACGCAAACTGGATCACACGTACACAAACATGCACACAACGTTCGCAAAGTAATACAACACTCACACTGACAACACCTCACCGCCAGCGCTTCACAACCAAACTTTGGTCACCGAGTATATATAGGCACCACATCTTGACCTCCAATGTGGCTTAGATGGGACACTTCTTTCCCCGAAATTAAGCAACAAACATTCATGGCGTACGTGTAAATTTGTGATGAGCTTATAGATACCACTGAGGCACACCTATCTTTTACTATAAACCCGCCTAACATTCAACGCCTTCTTAATTAGCGAATTTTGATTATCAGCTGGCACTCTGTCGCATGGGATGTATCCGCCTTAGCAGTACTGTGCGTGAGTCTGTAAAATGCACATAATCGTACACGAACCACGAGCGGCCGTGCACGAACGCTTCAGCGGCACACATTCACGAGCAACACCGGCGAAGAAATGCGTCGCCCCGCCGGTATTACCGCGTTGTGGCCGACGGCGTCGCTAGGCCTCTCCCAGGAGTACGGCCGCTATACGATGAACGACAGCTCGCGATCACAAAATACTTGCTGCTGTACAGTTTTCGTCGCCGTTTTTTTTACACACACACTGCCGCTATCCGAGTCCGCTGTCCGCGTTAAGCTACGGAGCGATGCACTTACAACGAACGAGACGGCTCGTAGTCCGCGGTTCCTGTTGCTCGCAGTACATCGGCGGTCGCACGTTGTTTCAATCTGTCTCGTATCGGCGCTCGCCTTCTCGCTAGACGTTTGACAGCGGTGGTTGCATGGCGCAAAAGAGACAATTTAGACTTATTCATTCCAGCAGCTTTTATTTTCTGTGAAACATATTCTTTGCTTCACCGGTGGCCGGTGCGAGCTCGTAGAACTCACCACGGCGACCGGTGTGGCGGTGCGAGTTCGCTAGTCGCCGGCTTGGTACCGACGACGTAGCGAAGCCTTCTTACCGCATTAGAAGTTGCAGCCGGTGAAACATCGGTTCGGTGACACTCCGAGAAGCAAGCGTTGCCGGTGGTCGGGGCGAGCGCGTCGCCGGCGCAGCTCTCACACCGGCCGCCGGCCGGCTTGATGCCGACGACGTAGCGAAGCCTACTTCTTACTGCTTCGAAGTTTTAGCCGGTGAAACTCCAGAAACAACCCGCTGACGATCGCAACAGCTTACTTTTGTTACCGATGAAATTATTCTTCGCACTTCTTCGTAACTCGGCACGTTGAAGCGAGGTATCCATGGCGTGTCGGAGGCTTGCACTCGTGTGCATGGGCATTGCCGCTTGACGGGAGAATAAACACGCGACAGCCAGCTCGATGTGTTCGCGGTCGGACGCTGGCGTTAGTTGAACTTGTCGCGGCCGGCCGTTGCAAATCCTCGCTGCACTGATAATTTTGTGTCTGTCGACAATGCTCAAACGGCGACTCACACAGGCACTGGAGCTTCACACCGGCGTGCTAAACAGATGCCCGTACACACACGCACATTCACACACGCACGCACGTCACGACCAAAAATGGTTTTTAAAACTCCCATAGGGAGTTTCTAACCAGGTGACACGCACGTCCACGACCCAAAATGCTTTTTAAACCTCCCATAGGGAGTTTCTAACCCGTGATCTAAAACTCCGTGGGGAGTTTAACAAGGTCATGTCGTTCATAAACTCCCTCATTAAGCAAGGGGCGTTTTTTTCGACGACATGTGCCGACTTCACTCCGCTACCACGGAGTTAATGATTGGGGCATGGGGGTTTTGGGGGGCTCATGTGCTGGAAAAGCTCCCATCTCGGCTAATTTTTGTTTACAGTGAGGGGTTCTACTTTTTCCACAAGCATGAACACAAGCCGCGCGTGCGAACCTGTCCCTCGTTTGGATCACACCGCGCACTAGAGGAGTCTAGTTACTCGCTACTAGTGCTACGCAGCAGCCCTAACAGTCAGAGCTGTGACCCCCTACTATCCCGCGGTTCGCGTGAGTTGCGACCGCGGCGGGTTTCAGACCAGTGGGGACGAGACAATTCTTTCACTGAAGGTGTTTATTCACCTCGAGCCATTGCAACAATAGATAGCAAGCACATCAAGTTAACACCTCAGAGGCGGAGTGTTCCGCACTACACTGTTAGCAAAAATAAGCCGAGATGGGAGTAATGGCTTGTCCTCTAGCGCACGCCCTGATGGGGGTTTTAAAAACACCGTCCGGACGGAGTAAAAAATTTACTCCCCTTAAGGACGGAGGTTTTGGATGGACATGAGGGAGTTTTTGTTTTACATCCATAGAGGAGCTTTGCCAGGTAAGTATGGAGTGAAATTTTTATAACCATCGAAAAAAAAAAAATGCTTTTCGCTGTCCTACGATCAGAGAATCTTTATTAATAGCATCGAAACACGCAAACTGGATCACACGTACACAAACATGCACACAACGTTCGCAAAGTAATACAACACTCACACTGACAACAACTCACCACCAGCGCTTCACAACCAAACTTTGGTCACCGAGTATATATAGGCACCACATCTTGACCTCCAATGTGGCTCAGATGGGACACTTCTTTCTCCGAAATTAAGCAACAAACATTCATGGCGTACGTGTAAATTTGTGATGAGCTTATAGATACCACTGAGGCACACCTATCTTTTACTATAAACCCGCCTAACATTAACGCCTTCTTAATTAGCGAATTTTGATTATCAGCGGGCACTCTGTCGCATGGGATGTATCCGCCTTAGCAGTACTGTGCGTGAGTCTGTAAAATGCACATAATCGTACACGAACCACGAGCGGCCGTGCACGAACGCTTCAGCGGCACACATTCACGAGCAACACCGGCGAAGAAATGTGCGTTGTGGCCGACGGCGTCGCTAGGCCTCTCCCAGGAGTACGGCACGGCTATACGATGAACGACAGCTGCTATCACAAAATGCTTGCTGCTGTACAGTTTTCATCGCCGTTATTTTACACACACACTGCCGCTATCCGAGTCCGCTATCCACGTTAAGCTACGGAGCGATGCACTTACAACGAACGAGACGGCTCGTAGCCGCGGTTCCTGTTGCTCGCAGTGCATCGGCGGTCGCATGTTGGTTCAATCTGTCTCGTATCGGCGCTCGCCTTCTCGCTAGACGTTTGACAGCGGTGGTTGCATGGCGCAAAAGAGACATTTAGACTTATTCATTCCAGCAGCTTTTATTTCTGTGAAACATATTCTTTGCTTCACCGGTGGCCGATGCGAGCTCGTAGAACTCACCACGGCGACCGGTGTGGCGGTGCGAGTTCGCTACGCCGCCGGCTTGGTACCGATGAAGTAGCGAAGCCTTCTTACCGTTTAGAAGTTGCAGCCGGTGAAACATCGGTTCGGTGACACTCCGAGAAGCAAGCGTTGCCGGTGGTCGGGGCGAGCGCGTCGCCGGCGCAGCTTTCACACCGGCCGCCGGCCGGCTTGATGCCGACGACGTAGCGAAGCCTACTTCTTTCTGCTTCGAAGTTTTAGCCGGTGAAACTCCAGAAACAACCCGCTGACGATCGCAACAGCTTACTTTTGTTACCGATGAAATTATTTTTCGCACTTCTTCGTAACTCGGCACGTTGAAGCGAGGTATCCATGGCGTGTCGGAGGCTTGCACTCGTGTGCATGGGCATTGCCGCTTGACGGGAGAATAAACACGCGACAGCCAGCTCGATGTGTTCGCGGTCGGACGCTGGCGTTAGTTGAACTTGTCGCGGCCGGCCGTTGCAAATCCTCGCTGCACTGATAATTTTGTTGTCTGTCGACAATGCTCAAACGGCGACTCACACAAGGCACTGGAGCTTCACACCGGCGTGCTAAACAGATGCCCGTACACACACGCACATTCACACACGCACGCACGTCACGACCAAAAATGGTTTTTAAAACTCCCATAGGGAGTTTCTAACCAGGTGACACGCACGTCACGACCAAAAATGCTTTTTAAACCTCCCATAGGGAGTTTCTAACCACGTGATCTAAAACTCCGTGGGGAGTTTAACTAGGTCATGTCGTTCATAAACTCCCTCATTAAGCAATGGGCGTTTTACGACGACATGTGCCGACATCACTCCGCTACCAGGGAGTAAATGATTGGGGCATGGGAGTTTTAGGAGCTCATATGCTGGAAAAGCTCCCATCTCGGCTAATTTTTGTTTACAGTGTAATGGGGGACACAACAACAACATAGCAAGCGCACGTCGAGGGAATGATAAAGGCTCATCTCACCTCGCGTGGCTGCTTTTGCACTCCGGTCCGGGGCGGTGGTTCGCACTCCATGGCCGGAGCGCTGCAGGGGTTGATGGCGGCGGTGGTGCTCACGGCTTGGGTCCGATGTGGTCAATCACACCCTTCAGCGACAAGACCGTGGGCCGCGCTTTTGCCTATCTGATTTTCCCTGCGGTCATTATGTGTGGAGGAGCGAAGGTGGTATGGGCCGAACAGGAAGAAAACGAACATTTCAAGCGACAACTTCAATGGCGAAGGCAGAAGGAGGTTTAAAGGAATTCAACCTGCCCCCCCCCCTCCCCGCCCCCACAACCACCGCCCCAAAATTATTGCATTTCGTATGTGTATTGTACGCGCGCGCATACAAACACGCGAAAGAACAGCGATAAAGGGAGGTAAGAGCCCCCAGAAAAAGGTTTCGGGATAGGTTCATGGTCAAAATCGTGCTCACGTGGGTTTACACCGGCCTCTTATCATTGATTGCTTTTAATAGGCTTGGCTAGGAGCAAGGAAAAACGGAGAGAACGAGACGCATATTCCTAGAGTCGTGGCGCTTAGACGTGCTCCTGCAAGAGCTGCAGAATAGAGTACCGGTCTTTACCTCCTCGAGAACCACTTCAGGACAGAAGATACGTTGAACCAGACGAAAACAGGCAGTGCTTTTTACGTAGAAAAATCACCGACAAATAGAGTGTCAGGTTCACAGGCTTCCAGAAGATTTTGTTTCGTTTGTTGAAGGAAGAGAGCACACTATAGCTAGTCAAAAGGGGTCTCTAGCCACACGGTTGGTACCAGGAGAAAAAACATGGCTGATCCCTCCGTCATAGGAATCGGTATAACACGAAAGTTAAACGTGTCTTCACAGAAGTAGTGCTTATTGTGTAGTGATGTATGAGAGCTTGTACAATGTCTATTCGTGTTTGGCAGCTATAGCACAGTTTGACGTGGATGCACCCATGTTGACAGCATGTCTCTATCGCGACGACTAACGCCCATGATCATTATTAAACCGTTCTGGTAGCTGACGATGTGATATTTGGACGCAGCGAATCGTGAATCCCGCGTAAGGATGATATCAACAAGCTCATGATCAACACTGGTACCCGGTATGCGCTTCTTCAAAGCGTTGTCAATTAAGGAGAGAAACGGCACGGTGTGCGCTTTCTAGTAATGGGTAGCCAACGCCTGTGCTCATGCATACATAACACACACTGCGCTTCAGCAACACGGGAGGTAGAGGTTCGTAGCCTGAGCCGCAAACGCGTGCGTCCCGCTGGCCTCTGTCTCGCAGGCGCGGCTCTCGCTCCACCAAGGCACGACATTCGCCCGTCGAAATCGCGTCCTTTCTGCAACGCATATTGCAGCCGTTTTGTTAGTCGGTGCTCTCGCAATTGAAGCAGTCGGCCGCGGAGAAATCCCGTTGGTGCACGTGGAAGCTGCACTACTCCGATGAGCCGACGCACGCTAACACGAATACAAAGGCAAAGAACGTAACTGCGTCAAGGGTGCCTCGGCGACGCAAGCGCGGCCAGTCTACCTCTCTGGTATCGAGACGCTTTAACCATTACCTCCGATATCGCGTGCAATCTCGGAGGAAGCGCTAGTAAGTGTCGATCGTTAAGCATTACTTCTTTTCACACCTCACAGACGGCGGCACCGCCCCGCTCCGCCCGCCGTGAAAGAGAATGTGTGAAAGATATAAGGCGCGTTCGCGCCGTGTCTAGCATCTCCCGAGTTAGCTTACTCGGTAGCGCGTCGGGCGCTTGCCGTCGCGGCCGCAACGTCGTGGGTTCGATTCCCAGCGGGGTATATTTTTCTTGGTTTTTTTTCTTTCTCACCCGTTGGCGTCCATTTTATCAACGTCATATCCGTGACGGATGTACTTGGTGGACCCCGGCATAAAACACTTTCGTGTTAAAAAAGGCGAGAGGGGGGAGGAGCAGGTTTGAGTGTGGGGGCATGCCCCCACTGGTTTTGAACCTGTGGGGGCGATGGCCCCCACTGCCCCCCCCCGGTTCCGGAGTCCCTGTGTGCTTGTTGCTGTCGTTTCCTGCGTCTTCTTCTCATCATCACCACGTATGGAATGTGAAAGCGTCTTTTGCATTCGTGGGGTGATCGCCATTGCACAGCTTGCATTTCGGCTCGCAATGATGCTCGGCGTCTTCCCGCAGCGTTTCTCCGCAGTTGTGGCATTTCTGGCTCGTTGCATTTGCGTTTCGACAAACATCGGCGCGATGACCGACGCCTCCGCATGTTCTGGAAACGTCGACTTGTCTCTTGTATAGCGAGCAGGGAACGATGGCGGTTCCGCACATCACTGTGCTCGGAACGCGCAACCCGTCGAATTGCAACGACTTAGGTGTTTTTATGCGTCTTGCCTCGATGGCTGTGGGATTTCGGTCGTGTACTATCAGGCGTTTGAGCGTTGCGTCGTCGAAGGAAATGTCAACGTTCTTGATTACGCCCTTGCACGTATTATTGGGCGCTGCTACGTAAGTGGCGACTTCGAACGCGCCTTAGTTCGTGTGAAATTTCTGCACCTTTACGTACTCTGCGGCGTTGCTTTGGTGCGGCGTAGAAATAACGATGATGTTTTGCATCCTGTTGGGGCAAATTGTGTCCTCCCGTGCTTGTTCGTCGGTGATCTTGGCGGTCATGATGACGGCTCTCGCCAGCAGAACGAGGTCGACCCTGGCTACGTCTAAACCTCCTCTCGGTCTGATGATCACACTGATCTGGTCTTTAGGAAGTCGGGGTAGCCTGGAAGCGGTTACCACCCGGTGCATTGTCGATTGACGTTTTGGGGCTCCTGGGGCCCTTCGGTTGGTTGTTGTGCTCGACCGGCCCGGCGGCCAGCTCCTCGCTCGGCGGAGTCTACTGTCTTCGGCTTCCCATGCGGTGGCCCATCCTGGTCCGTCGAAAATCTCCGCGCTTATTTCCATTCCCTCCACGGTGACGGTGGAAGGCATTTCCAGTGCTTAGTTGTCGGCTGCGGGGTACAGAAGATCCACCAGGTGCCGCTCCTGGTCGTGCTCGTCGCTAGGCCTAGTGGCCGTACTCCTCGCTAACCCTAGGCCTGGTTAGAGTTAGCGGGGCCGCTCGCCGCCTTGCAACTTTAAAGTCAACTAGGGTGTCGAAGAGTCACTCATCGCCAAAATTGGCGTCTTCACTGAAAGTGCAGAGCTTGCTTGTTCGAAGAAGCACAAAGTCAGGTGATCTTAGAGCAGAAAAACGAACGAAAACATTTAGGAAACCGGGAGCCGGAAACCGGGAGCCGACGTTTATACGTCCGCGCTCCTCGACGCCACCTAGCGGTCCCAACAAGCCCAAAACGCCACGTTACGGAGTCCCTGCGCGCGGAGTATTGCGTCGTACGCACATAGATGCTCGCAACGCTGGTATCCGTACCTCTAATGCGCACCGTGAGGACCACCGCCCGTCACACAGGATGCCCTCGATGTCGACCGCAGCATGAGGAAGGTCAGCGCGCACGTAAACAGACGCACGGGACTGACCGGGAGGATGAGAGGCGACGCTGCATCGAACTGCACAAGACGCAGCGAGTTCACATTTGGTGGTGCTGTGGTATGCCACGAAGCCAGGCAAGTCGAGAGTTCCGGCATGGGTATAAATCTCCTGAAGTAGCAGAACATCATACTCGCGCGTGAGCAGAAGTAGAGCAAGTTCGGCTCGACGGCAGCGTATTCAGCGGACATTCCACTGTAGAATCCGCGGCCGAAAAAGCTTTTTACTCGGCATGGTTGGTTAGTGCTTGTTGAGCGGCCAGCACTGCGACACAGAGCGGGTGGACGGGACAATCAAGCGGCAGAAAGTCCAATGCGGCTCTGACGGCTGCCGCGAGAACGGTGATGGCAGAGCCGTTCTCGTGAGCAGAGTAGGGGCCAGCTTGACGCTCTTTGCTGCTGGTGGGACGTGTGTTTACATCACAGGAACCGCCGGCGGCCGCACCGTATACGACTGTCCCTCACGGGCAGCGGAGTGCTGGGTTGCTCGTGTTGCGGACGATCGTGGGGGCCTCACGACGCGAAATCGTGGTAGTCGGTTCGGCGCGCTCCTCCAAGAGGCGTCGTTCTTCTTGCCAGCGAGGGCAGCGGGCTTCTGTGTCCGGGTGTGCGGCACCGCAGAAGAGGTTCGCGTCACACTCGGAGTGCGGGTGCGCCCTGCCACAGCGTACACAATGATGATGATGAATCAACTTTTATTAGGCCCAACTGTGTTGGTAGTGCACGCAAGCACCAGACGGGGTGGTTCCCCAGTTTCGGGACCCGTATGTATCCAGCAGCTCCTGGCCCCTGTCCGTCAGTGCAAGCTGAGTCGGTAGGGCGGGGCTGGATAAAAGATGGTTGATCCCTCCGTCATAAGAATCGAAATAACACGAAAGGAAATCGTGCCCTTACAGAAGTAACTGCGTGTTTATTGTACATTGATATAAGAGAGTTTGCACAATGTATATTGATGTGTGGCAGCTATAGCACCGTTTAACGCGGATGCACCCACTTTGATGATTGGTGGTACATCTCCATCACGACGACTAACGTCCATGTTAAATGATTACACAAAACCTTGTGGTAGCTGTAGTAGTTAACGTGGAAAGCGTAATCAGACAACGAGGTGTGATAGCCGGAACAGCGTCGCATATTGGACGCAGAACTTGGTCGCCAACCCGCGGCATGTGAAAATGTGATTGAACACCACGGCCGAACTAGAGGGAAACGCAAAGCGCGTCGTGCCGCCCCCCGGCCGCGATTTTTCTCGGGGCGAGTGCGTGAGCGGGCAACGCGGTGTAGCAGCCAGGTGAGGCAAGCGCGTCGCAGAGCTTTGTATTAGCGTGATGATATGAGCGAGGCCGACGCTTTTACGACGCTTGGGTTAAGATCGCCACCTCGCGGTGTGTTCAGGCATTGACAAAATTGAACTTCTATTGAAAACGCGCCGAATTGGACGGACGTGTAACGCGTTGCAGGTGCTAGTCGCGTTGGCCCCAGTAGTGACGAATTACTTTACCGCTCCCAGAGGGCAACACCACCCCGCCGACCGGGAGAGTGGCACATATAAAAGGCGCGTTTGTAAACCCTCTAGAGTCTGTGACCGTGGCGCAGTGGATAGTGTGCCCGGCATCTGTTGTTGCGGACTGAGCGGTCGTGGGTTCGATGCCCGTTAACGGAACATTTTTTCTTTGCCTTCTGATCGTGTAAACTTTTTAGACGTCATTTCCGTGACGGAAATACGTCACTGAAGAAGTTGCAAAGAAATTGCAAACCTATTCAATGAACATTTCAAATCTGTATTTACTCGAGATAATGGCATTTTACCAGTTTACGACGTCGTCCTGCCTCCTATACCTGACGTTCAGATCACTGAAGAGGGCATTTTTAATATATTACTAAATCTAGACATCAGAAAATCCTCTGGCCCAGATGACATTCCGAATTGTTTTCTTAAACGCTATGCGGAATGGGTATCCAAATATTTAAAGGTCTTGTTTGAGAAATCCTTAAAATTTGGCCAGGTGCCGGGCGACTGGAGCATCGCCAGAGTTAAGCCACTCCACGAAACCGGGAATAAGCAGCACATCAAAAATTACCGTCCTGTTTCATTAACTTCAACTGCATGCAAAATCTTGGAACACATCATTCACAAACACGTTTTGGAATTCCTTGAGAAACATAAATTTCTAACAGTCAATCAGCATGGATTCCGTAAAGGCTATTCGACAATAACCCAATTGGTACAAACCGTGCATGACTTTGCAAACAACATAAACAATGGAAAACAGACAGACGCTATATTCATAGATTTTTCGAAAGCTTTCGATAAAGTCTCTCATCAGAAACTACTGTATAAATTAGACATAATTCTTAGAAATCTTAGGCTAATTAATTGGATTTCAAATTACCTTATTGGACGTAGACAATTCGTTACCTTTCAGAATCACGACTCTGATAACCTTTCCGTTGACTGGCGTTCCCCAAGGTTCGGTTCTTGGGCCTCTCTTGTGTTTGCTGTATATAAATAATCTTGCAAGAGATCTACCTGTTAAGATTAAATTTTATGCCGACGACTGTGTTTTATACTCCCAAATAGGTAGTCCTTGCGATCAAATATTACTAATAATGCATTTCAGAAGGTTGTTGCCTGGTGCGAAGATTGGCAGATGTCGGTGAATTTCGAGAAAACTGTTTTCATGTGCATTACTCACAAAAAAAAAAAGCACAGATTTGCTTACTCGGCTAACAATGTTTTTCTATCTGAGCTAACAGAATATAAGTACCTGGGCCTGTGGATTACTAACAACCTAAAATGGAACCTACACATCGATAAAGTAACCGCCAACGCCTGCCGCAAATTGTTTTTTCTTAGGAGGGCATTAAAACAGTCTACATTTTCCGTACGCTCATTAGCATATAAAACAATTATACTTCCAGTCCTTGACTATGCCGCCATCATTTGGGACCCCTATACGCAAACTAACATTAAAAAACTCGAGCGGGTGCAGCGGAAGGCAGTTCGCTTAATTTACAATAACTACACCCGTACCTCTGCAACTTAACTCCTAAAACAAGCCAACTTGCCTGCACTTACAGAACGCAATCGTGTTTCCCGACTAAAATTCTTATTTCAACTTATCAATAAACATTAGAACATTAACATATATGATATAATTACTTTTTCTTCTGGCTATGCCACAAGACAGAGGCATCACCTAACAATTACCCCATTGAGCGTAAAAAGCAATTGTTTCAAATATTCCTTTTTTCCAAGGACTGTGACTGAATGGAATAACCTGACTAATACCCAAGTTACTCAACCTTCACTGTCTTTATTTGCTGCAAACATCTGTTAATTACCTTCCAATATGACCTCCTTCATAATATGTATTTCTTTTTGCCGAGTTTTGTTTATTTAGTTGTTGTTTTGTATAAGGGCTGTATTTGTATGCGCTATAGCCTAAAACAATGTATTCGTTCGCATACGATGTACTTGTTGTATTTGTATTTTTGAAGCAATGTATTGTACCCTGTTTTGTTTTCTTGCCTACATTGTTCCATAATATGTTGTATTTACACCCTGCTAAAATCCCCTATGGGGGTTGCAGTATCTGTAAATGAAAAATAAAAATAAATAAATAAAGTCTTGGTGGACCCCGGCATAAAACACTTTCGTGTTAACAAGGTCTCCCATCGCTCAAGGGGTTGGGGATTGGGGGTGTTGGGGGGAAAGGAAGGAGGGGGGTTCTTGAGTTCTCTGCACTCGGTCAAGATGTGCGGCAGGGTGCCATTCTCTCTCAAAACGGACAGAGCGTGTCGTGTACCGCAGGGTACATGCGGTTCATCAGTACGGAATGCGCAGGCGATCCCGCCTGCGCTCGACGCAGTATCGTCTGTTGTTGCCTGGTCACTTCGGGGTGCGGTCCTGGCAGTCTGCACCTTTTCTCTCGATACATCCGGGTAATGTCCCGAAAACCGGGTGCGGTAGCTCTTCCGGCTCATGCTCGGCCCAGATTGACATTTCTCGGGCATGATTAGTCGGCAATGGTGTTGCCTGCTACCTGCGAGTGAGCCGGGACCCACACGAGCTCTACGGCTGTTCCCGGAGGCTTGAATAGAATGGCTCGGGCCGCGGATGAGATTACCCCCCTGCGGAAGCTTCCGTAGGCTGTCTTCGAGTCGGTGACCACAGTGTCCACGCTCGGCTGTGCGAGTGCGAGGGCCACGGCCGCTCCCTCGGTAACTGCGGGGTTTGTTGTCCTCAGGGACGCGCTGACAATCAGCCTGTCTTTGGTCGTAACCACCACTGCCGCACTGTCACTGTGTTTTCGGAGCGAGGCGTCCGTGTACAGGACCCTCGGGTTCTCTTACAGCTTCCGGGCCATGGCTCTGGCCCGCGCAGTGCGCCTTTCGTCGTCCTTGCCCGGCGTCGTGTTCCGGCGAAGGGGTTTGGTTTGAATGGTCGTCTTCCAGTCTTTCGGAAGGGCCGCCTTGATGGGTACTGGCTCGATCTGCCATCCTATCTTGCGTAGGACGGCTCGTCCGTGCTCCGTGTGACTGAGCCGGATTCTCTGATTAAGAGAGGTGGGCTTCGATTATCTCCTCCACCGAGTTGTGGGCGCCCATGTCTAGCAGTCTTTGCGTGGACGAGTATATTGGCACGCCCAGTGCTTGCTTCGTTCCCTTGCGAAGCATCGTGTTTAGGCTGTCCCTATTCGCCTTCTTCAGCTGGAGATACGGGGCGGAGTAGGTAACCCGCGACACGACGAACGCGCGTACCAAGCGCATGGCATCGTCCACTTTCAGGTCTCGGTTTCTGTTAGATACCCTCCAAATCATACGAAGTATCTGTTCGGTTGTAGCCTTGATCTTTGTGACGGAGGCTTGTGCCTTCCCGTCGCTCTGAAGCAGTAGCCCGAGAATCCTAATCTGCTG
Source organism: Rhipicephalus sanguineus (assembly GCF_013339695.2). Lineage (NCBI taxonomy): Eukaryota > Metazoa > Arthropoda > Arachnida > Ixodida > Ixodidae > Rhipicephalus > Rhipicephalus sanguineus. Next base: position 57,382 of record NW_023614679.1, read on the forward strand.
TGTTGGCTTGATGGCCATTCCGTCGATGGTGATAGTCACGTTAGGCGGCGGCTCCTTCTTGGGTTTTCCCGTACTATACAAGACAGCACAATACGATTAGAGAGCTTCTAAAGTGAGCCATTTGATGCAACTTCAGCATATACGCTTGTGTAACGTGTTTATTTTCCTTGCATCTCCTCAAGGTTCAGACCCGTAATATGCTTGATGTGCTAGTAAAATAAAAAGTAAGCACTTTTTTTTCATGATGCACGTACTGGTTCTGAGAAGCATATAAAGCATTCCATGGCATAACGTCACAACATAGAAACTTGCAGATTCGAACCCTGCTGCAGCAAGTTGCTTTTTCGTGCACTGAAATGACATGTGTATCACAATTATTACGGTACACTTAAAACAGTACAATTAACGTTCCCTACTACTGGTTTTCACTGAGCTTGTGGCAAACAAAGAAGCGAACCCGCAAAAATGTTTTGCTTCACTATGGCACCAAGGAAAAGGGGCAGTCATCGAAAACAACTTCAGCATAATAAATGGCCTGAGAAGTTCAATTCCGCAACACTCGCGATTTTGCAGTACAAAAAATAAAATGCTTTTTCATGACAAATGCACTTGTGTACAAAAGCATGTTATGCGCTTGGTCGAGTGCATAGAGAATCGGGCGCGTTATTCAAAGGTTGCCATTTGAGCCCCTGCCGGCGGCAAGTTGTTTTCGTGCACTTTAATTTCAGCACATTGATGTCATAATTACTCAAAAAAAAAAGATCTATTTTTTTCCTTTTCTTCATTGTCTGCGAGTTCTCATTAACGCTAAAGAACGAGCCATCAAATACCCCCCTCTGTCGTTCATCTTGCAACACAGTAGCACAAGAACAAGGCAAAGAAACAGTCATGGGAAAAAACTGCCGTACTCACTGGCCTCTGAAGTGCGTTAGCTTGGTGTTTCTTTGGCGCACTCTTTGAAGCGTAAACGTTGTGTTGTGTTTTTGGAAATGTAGTGCATTCTGGCATTGAGATACTTTTCTAGAATGGCGTTCATGAGATGATTTGAGTGACATTCCAATTGTCATCCAAACAGCTAAAAAATTTCCTCCCCATAAAACCTGTCATCATACTCAGAGCAACCTTATCTACAAAACCCTTAGATTGGAACACAGTGCCTACAGATTTCCAGCACATCTTTTGATGGAAAACTGAGTCCTCCTAATGTCTTTCTATGTATTAAAGAATAAGAAGGTTGTCTTGGTGGGGAAGTTACAGTTAATGCTGAAGCACATTCAGAACATTTCAGGCAAAGCCTCAGTCTGTGGACCACAAACCCTGCTATATATGCAATTATTGTATCTTGGAAGTCTGACAGCTTGCCAGGGTCTGCACAATAGATGTGATCGTGGCAGGTGGCACTGTCATCTCTAGACTCTGTGTCGACAAGCATCTTACGCTGGCTGGTGAGGTTAATTATTTCGACTGAAGATGGCCTGACAGATGAACTTGCAAAAAGAATAGAATAGTGACGTGTTCCAGTTGGAGGAAGTTGCTATTCGTTACATCTGCAACTGAATTTTTAATCATCAGTCGCTTAAAGGCTGCGGCAAATTATCTTGCTGTTGGGTTGTCATTACAACTTTCAAACGATCTGATTGCACCAAAAAATAATAACTCGAGGTGATCTTGACTAAGCTTAGATGTACGAAGGTACACCACTAAGTTGTTTGCAGTCAGGTAATTGAAAAGTTTGGTGATGTTATCTGAGCAAACTATGAAGCCAAGAAATCCAGTTTTTCTGTTTGTGTCTGTGACCAACTTACCATCTGTATAATCCTTTAATGAACAGAAGTATGCCTTGAGCATACTTCTCATACAACATAGCAATGTAACAGCAACATAAGCAATGACCGCAGCCGCATTTTGAGGCACAGTGGCTTCTTTCATTCTCGTTGGCCCAAATGACGAGAATTTAAAATGTTGAATGCATTGTTAACATGCCTAATGAACTGTTCAGTGCGCAAAGAATTTAAAAATTCTGGTATTTTTCGGCTTCTGCATTCAGCTAGCGCATCTGCGACTGAGCTGCTCAATGTCTGAGCTGCTAATGAAACCTTCATCGGTTGGCTCTTCCAATTGATGTGGGATTGCCTAAGCTTCTTCGCACAATGCAAGCCCTCTCTGTACTGAAGCTCATGCCGGTTGTCTGTAAACTTCCATTGTATCATTTGGCCTTTGGCATCGAGCAAGGCCTTCTTATCGTACAGAGTACTGCGTATAAGCTTCAGCCTGTGACAGGCATCCAATACCTCACATAACCATCGCTCACACTCGCTGTAATGTCATCATGAACATCTAGCTCAAGATCACTGTTAAGAGTCATCTCTCAAAACCTTGTGGCTGGCGCATCATAGCCTGAGTTGCTTTTGCGCCAAAAAACCCGACTTAACAACAATAGAGCAAATACAGGTTCTTAAGTCACTGGATGTTGAAAAATTGCATTAAGGTTTGCTAAGTCAAGTTCACAAGCGTAACAGACAAATTTGACGCAGCGCCATCGCAAGGCAAACTGACAATATGTGCTCTTTTGTCATGACAGAAAGTGCCTGTCGGACCAAATTCGCCCTTTGCTCACCTGAAAGGCAATCAACTAAAAAGTAACCCAAAGGGAACTTCCATCTGCTGTTGATGCCAACTGCCATTAGTACAAAGGCATCCTTTGCAACATCTTGACTGTCATCCACAATGTTTGTTCCCACATCTACATAGCCAAGCATTTTTTACTATCCCATTCCACATGCCTTCGAATGGCAATTTCATCAAGGAGCAGACTGCACAAGTAGAGTAACCTTTTAGTGAATTTTCTTCAACTTTTAATTCCAGTGCCAGTAACGCCTCTTTTGATAAACCTGCACTTCCGTCAACAGACGGGTACCACTTGTCTAGCGTCTTGGAGTGAGGTAGACGTTTCAGATACTGATCGTACATACTTGTACGCCTTTGGCGAGTAAAAATGCAAAGTGAGCGCAAAGGCTCTCAGTTCTGGAGAATAAACAGGAGGAAGTGGTGCACCTGACTTGCGCGAAAGCTGACGCTTCAGCAGCTCCTTCTGTGATAGGCCAAGGCTTTCTAATACCGCTGCATTTTCTTCGGTGATGATGCGGTGCTTCAACAGATGGTTCATGACTTCTTTCATGGTAGCGAGTTTCCGTACGAGGCGACGTTTTGATTGCTGCAGAACGTTGATCCTTTTCTTGGCGGCGGTGAGCAACGTTGCGTAACGTGTCACTTCGTTTCGTAGATAGGCTCTCCGTGGGGAATCTTCAGCAGCAGTCTGCTGTTGTTAAAGGCACAGCAAGCGAAAGTGATGCAGCCGAACACCATTATCTTTGAAGACAGCAAAACATACAATCTAAATGACATGGGTGCTAATGCGCAAATTGCGCAGCAGTTAAGTATATTTAGTTCACATGTCCATAACAGCTACAGCTAAGCCGTGTAACAATCGCACTTTTCAAGCATTTCATGAAGTGATGCTTTCATAGATTTCAGGAGACAAACAAACAAGTTTACACATGCTTCAGCTAAAAGGCAGCTCCCACACTATCCTTCATGTTCAAAATTGCTTCTCGCTTTGTCTTTCCGTTATTGAATAATATTTTGAAGAAGGTATGGCACATTGGGATGGTGAAATTTTCCAGCACAATTTAAAAGAGTCCTGACACGAAAAGTCCAGCACATTTTCGATGTTACGTCACACGGATGTGAAGAAAAAAAAACGGTAGGAAGAGAAAATGAAAGCTTGCGATGAAACATTCGTAAACAGCGGTTGTGTGCTCAAGCCAACTTTCCGACAAGTGGACATGTCTTCTTCAAGCTACAATTGATTTCCTTAGCGCTACACAGGCAATGTCATACATAACACAGGCACAGGCAACGTCACACGCAACGTGAACACTACTTATACATTTACGTTGTTTAACCTGCACAACGACTACCTAGGGATCCAAAAATTAGTGCCTTGTGAAGATGAATACATACTCGGAAGGTTAAAGGAACCGCAATCTCCCACAAATCACTAGTGTCTCTAACAGAGCACAGCTGCTTAGGGTGTATCCACACGACGGACCGAATCCGTCTTTTCCGCGGCGGACGGCGCATCACGTGACCCCGCGTCACGGATTTGTGCCATACGTGCCGCGTCCGCGGACGTCGCGGACGGAAAATGCCAAGCTCTTTTTCGCATTCGGATTCGCGCGGAATAACACAACAGATTTAGCCGAAGGTGCCATTATCGGTCTGGGCCCGTATTCTCAAACGATCGCAAAAGGCGATAGTATCGCGTTTGGTGACGTAGAATTTGATGCGTTCAATAAGTAAAAAAAAAAGACTTGCCTGTGACGTCATTGTTGCAACAGGCCGTTGGTACTACGAATGTCTCACAACGCGGGAGCGAGCGCACTGTACCGCACTGTACGAGCGCAGAGCAACCCGAGTACGGCGTTTTCGAGCGTGTGCTGCTGCTTCTACGCAGTGGCCAGGCTTGGCTGGCTTGGCTGTGGCTACTTGAAGTGTAAGACGTGTTGAAAGTGCTTTCAACGTTTTTTTGTTCGATTATTTAATGCACAGTATAATATTTAAAGAATGCAACTTTGCGTGAAACGTATTTTCGTTGAGAGTTTAACACGGCGTGCTCGGAGGGTTCAGCTGTAGCGTGCAGCCGCAGCGACATCGTCTCAAGATCTCAACATGTTGCCGGCTCGCGATAAGCCACGCGAGCAACGCACGGTTCATGCTCCTGGGACGTTCAAACCACGAACAAACACGCGCTGGCAAAGAACGAGTGCTGATAACACCCCAAGGTAATGCTCGATGAAAGCTTCAGCGTAAAAAATGCTGCGTATATCCACCGAGGATTGAATACTAGAAGCTACCGCCTACGTCACTGAAATGCTAGACTTCACCACGAACCGACGGTTAACGGTGCCTTCGCTTATTGCAAATATGTCGAGAGCACCGTCGAGCACCATGACGCAAAATTGACGTCGGCGGAACTACCAGATGGCGCCCTAACTTTTCCGGTTTGCTCAATAGCCAATCAGCGCGCACCAAAGGCGATACTTTTGCGATTGTCGCCTTTTGGGAATACGGGCCCTGGCAACAAGCGCTGCTTTTTCTTTTTCTCGTATGGAACTCCATTTTCAACTTAAAAGAAACTCTGCGCCATAGACGGAAACATAAAAACCTTCAATAATTTTGCTAGCGATGAATGTGTTTTCGACTTTCAGATTGCTCGCGCCATCTAGAGAAAAAAAGAACAAGCAAGCATTTGCACATTATTATGACCTCTGGGATTTGGTAGCACTCGCGCTACCGCAGATCACCGAGCTCATGTTCTGTTAATAGAGGCACTCGCTAAGCCTACAGCTCTCAGAAAACGAGTACGGCGCTCGGAAACAGTACCAAATTGTCATGAATACGTTGCCGGCGAAGCTTGAGGACACAAACCTAAAGCCGACACAATCGTCAGTTTGGGACTAACAGACCGCGCAATGCGCGACGAAGAGCTTAAAGATTCGAAGCGGGCAGCTCTAGCTTCAGACAGTGCCGCCATGTTTTTTTGCTGCGGCGCGTCCGTCTACTCGCTTCGTCCGTCGTCTGGATGTGCTTTGCAGCCGGACGGGCGGCGGAACGATCGTCCGCGGACGAGATTTCCGCGGAGAAGTCCGCCGTGTGGATACACGCTTACGGTGGGTACAGTCCAAGTAATGCGTATCAGCATTACGCATGACTGTGAACGCCGACTAAAATGAGGCAGTGTACATGAAATCCTGGGATCTATACGGCGAAGTCATATTTGTGTACCATGATCAAAATAACATTTAGGGCGCGTTCACACTGAGACATTCGGCGGCGAGAGCGCGCGGAGTCCGCTTCGGCGGCAGCGAGATCCGCCGGAAAATCCCTTTCCGCGTCGATCGGTCCTGGACCGATTTTTGCGGCAGCTGCCGCCGGATTCCCTCACCGCGAACCAATCGGAACGCGAGTAGAACGTTCGAAAAATGGCGGCGTGCTTGTGATATTGGAGTCGTTGAAGCCAGCAGCAACAGCAAAGTCTTTCGTAATCATCCTGTAGCTCTCGACAAGTGCCAAGTGTTGTCGCGATTATCATCTTTGCAATACACCATCGCGATCTCGCAAAACGGCTAGCATTATCTCGGCTTGACCAAGTTTCTCGCGTCTTGCAAATCAGGGCGAACCAACCACGACTGGTTGCGTCGTTTCTTGTTCGGCTAACGCATGTTTCTCCTCGTCAGACATCGCCAGAAAGTTCCTTTCCAGCAGGCCCAGCAGTTCCACGACCCTGCTCCTGCTTATGCGCTTCGCCATAACGAAACGCGTACACAACGCAGAGCGCGTCGATGCCAGGGTACCTTCGCGCGAAGGGACGATGACAACTAGGCGCCCTAGTTTCGGCGGTGCGGTTGCTAAGCGGTGTGAACAATGTTGAATTTCGGCGGCGCGCGAATTCCGGTCGCTGTGGCCGGCGGATTCCCCAGTGTGAATGAGCCCTTAGTGCAACACCACAGCACAACCTACACGACAGGGCACAGCGCTCTCCTTGACTGGTCAGTTCACAGTAGCGCCTGTCTCTATCTCGTGCCGCCGTGTAGGGAAAGTTACGGACTCTAAGCACGAGCTTTGTGATGTACAATCGAATAATGAAGTATTTACAAAGACTGACCATATAAAATATCAAGTACAACACGAGCTTGTGGAAACATAGGACGGCTGCCCGTTAAATAACATCCCAAGGTGGTGCTGTTGCGAGGGGCGCTGTCAGGTAGGATCAGGTGACACACGCGTGCAGCTTTGTTCCGTCTCTCCCAGCTACCCCACCCTACGGGCGAGCCGTTTGCGCCTTGTGGGCCCTCTTGCTTTTGCAAAGACCTGCAGAGAAGCGCTTTGTTCAATAACATAACGCGATACAAACAACGCAGGCACAGCAAGTGCATAAAATATGTTGAGACTGACGCGTGCACACAGCTCTCTAAATTCTACTGGCACTTATATAAATAAGGAGGCGCACACAATGTTAACTCACCTCTTAATCGTCATACATTTCTTTCGTCATCCTTTTCAAGTGGGATGGAGTGATGTTGAAACCACGTCATCCTTTTCAAGTGGGATGGAGTGATGTTGAAACCATAACAGCTATTTTAGCCAGTGTTCTTCTTGCGTGCAGCAAGCCACACAACGCGTCAGTCAACAACCTGTGTCGTTGCTTTGTTTTTAGTAGGTTCACTTGGGAAAACGCACGTTCAACGGCGGCGCTGGAGCGTGGCAGACACAAAATGTTCCTCATAAACGTTGACAAAAGAGGGTACTCTTGCATTCCGTCGCCTCTTCTCATTTGGTGAATGGTGTGCCAAACTGGCTCGCAGTTAAGCCAGCGTATTCACTCAACTCCATCTTACGGAGGGGTCGCCACTCCCTGTCAATATCATTTATTTCCAGTGGCGTACCAACTCGTTCGCGAGTGGGGGGCTGGCGTCGCTCACTATGTCCGCCGTATATATATATATAATGAATTCTCTGACGAAGGCCGTGCCACGGCTGAAACGTTAGGCATACAGTATTGCTTCCTCGTACGTGCACCGTCTTGTTTTCCTATACGTACCGGACCCACTGAACTTTCCCACTGTATATATATATATATATATATCCCGATCATCGGAGGATTCCATGAGCAAACTTCCCAGTCTTAGTTTGGCGTTGTAGATACGATGAGTATGAAGAACCTGCTATGACTCTAGTACCTTAAATTCTCACTTATTAAACAAAACATGTGGCTGACAAAGCAAGGTACTTCGCTGAAGTCTTCAGCTGAGTGCCAATTTCTTTGCTGTTAGAGACCTCTAATATAAAGTCTTTCTTAAGAAGAAGACTAAGTTCAGTCGATTAATACTTAAGCAATCCACATTGAGCTGGTTGTGTGAAATTATAACATTATAAATTACTGCGAATTTATATACTACGTGTCGTTCCTTGCCCTCGTACTTTTCTCAGCTTGGGTGGGGGTGGACGGAAAAGCGGTGAAGTGGCCCTTTACTCCTCCCCTCCGGTTCCTCCAATTAAATAGCCTCCAAAAACTGTGTAAGCTCAAACTTTCAAACTTGGGCGATTTATAACGTTAAGGTAGGTCACCACCGTCAAAAACGCATTTTTTAAATTATTTTTTGGATGTGACATTTTCAAGCTCCTTGTCTATTCAAGAATATTTAGCAAAAAGGATTATGTAGTTATCTTGAGCCGTTCGAAAGTTATGACCATTTTTCCAACCCCTCTTAGACGCATTCGAAACCGAAACTGAAGGTTTCTGATTCCGCAACACCTGCCATGTCGTCATAAATGTTTTTCCTTATACATATTACTTAATGCTAAGTTGTCTAAGTACATTCTAAAGCTTGTGGGGCATGATGTTTAAGATTGATCTTAAAATTTCCACTACACGGCTTCGGCACTCTGTTGTTGCGCGCGTTTTCGCTCGGCTGTCAGTGGTTTTTCGTACACCACTTCGAGCTCTTGGACTTAGTTCTGGCCTTTCATGGAATAAGTTATTTTGCTCCATGAAATATGGCAATGTATAGGACGAAAAGGAAGCATCAACGCAAGTTATGGAGTCAATAAACCAAGCGTGGAGCTGCTGTGGCGAACGTAGATGAGAGTCAGCTGGAGACTCAAAACGAGCTAGAAAAAGTATATGTGCGTCAGCTCGCTCAAAAGGAGAATGCGCCGCTTCAGAAGAGGTCCCCAGCTATAAACCTAGAGAATTTCAGACGTATGGAATGTTTCTTTATTATATGGACATTCAATTCAAATCTTTAAAGCCATTTTTCTCGAAACATTATTTTTTGCACCCTACACTTACGCAAACAGCGATAACTTTCCTTCTGATAAAGATTTTCACATATAATTTTGCGTACTATTTTTCTATAGGTTGAGCTGTGCATTCAAGGAGAAATATTGAAAATGAGCAGTAACCTTTTGTAATATGGCCAATTTTGTGCAAAACAAAGCTGTCAAATATAAACTTTTTCAGTCTTTTCACGATAACGCGCCTTAGTGTAGGGATGGGTAGATCGTGGAGGTTAGATCCACAGGATAGTCTCCTCACTACGTACCTGCAAAGTTGCCCTTCCATCGCACCAACCATTTTGTAGTTATTACTGTTGGCGCAACATGCATATTTTGGCACATTTTGATTTTTATAAATTTTGTTTTTTACATTTTTAGCAGTTTCGATCATCATTCTAAAGTTTAAATTTACATTAGCCCTACAGGCCAAAATTTTAATTATAACTTTTCGACTGCAACTGTAAAATTTTTTTCTGGAAGGTGGTGACCTACCTTAAAGGGACCGACGACTGCCCAGAATATGAAATGAGTTGACTCCACTGATGTAAAGATTGTCCGTCGGATTGACTGAAACCAACCCTGTTTTTTTCGTGAGAGACGTATTCATATTTTTATTTCTTAATTGAAAGTCGCGAAAAATGACCTGTGGCGCCTCTGGCGGCAAAAACATGAATGATCCGATGAAGACGGCCACTTGACCGTCGATTGCTGTACGCGGTCTACGATTTTTTTTTGTTAGTATTGAAATATTGTTCGTTTCTTTATATTAAAGGCACTGCTCCATAATGTACATATAGGCCTGCGTTAGTAGCATGCATTAAAGTGGCGCTGCCTGCGCGTAACGTAATGATCCCATGCTCGTCAACGCGTCTTGAGCAACTTTTCAGCGTGCTCATGCAACCGTGCACGCAGGTTCCAGGTCGCTAAGATTTTGGAGTGACATAGTTTGGCTACCTACACCTTGTCTCAGAAATGACGCGCGCTGCTACTCGGCGCGGCCGTGCATATGCGTAGTGACGTTTTCGATGACTTGGCTTGGCTCGTGCATCGAGAGAGTAACGACGCCGCGATAAGCCACCCATGACATAGGGGCAGGCAACCTTGGACGCATGCGCACACAACGCGGTACAAATACAGGGAAGGTGTATAATGCCACATCATCTCATTGTAACAGCTTGTTTAATAGTATATGTTGCTGGGCTAGTTGGTTCATAATCTTCACAATTGGGTAGCGCGAAATTGACAACTGTACAGGACAGGCGCTAAAGCGCCTGTCCTGTACATCGGTGTTCCTTTGTAGTCCTTGTCGATTTCGCGCTATCCAGTTTTGAAAATAACAGCTTGTTATTTTCAAAAATAGTTGAAAAGCTCTAAATAAAGGTGGTTAAGCATAGTTACAGGAACTCCTGGGAAAGCAGAACAACGATAGCTTTCACAAATCGCGAAAAGGGCTGGTGGCATCGCTATCAATTCTCAGCGTTGCTGGATGAAAGCTGCATCCGTGTTTAGAGCCTTTCAGATCGAAAAATAGCTGCTTGTAAAATAACTACGTGCTTTCGGGTTTAACTACTGCAGCTACAAACACTGCGAAGGGTGAGCTTTCTGTCGCGTCGTAAAAAAATGGGTCGAGAAAAATCGGTTGTCGGTCCCTTTAAACTACCCCGCATTGTTTCGTTCCGTATAGGTCGTTAGCTGTTAATGATTCGTCGAAATTTTCTGGGTCATGCTCACAGCACCTCCTCGTAAAACGACGCAACAAATGACGCGTAAGTGATCCACCGCGTAATTACCACGTACGCATGACTGCGTAAAAAATAACAATAATGAACTATTTCAATACGGCGTATTGTTTGACATTGGTTCTTCGCTATTCGTCAAAAATTTCCAATGTGCCCTCAAATCGCATGCAATGTGCAAATTAAGCAGCAGATTACTGCGCTGAACAGTAACTCTTTTTTTTTTCGGAATAGCCAGACAGTGTCTCTTTCTGAACGTTATTTAAAAGGCTGCCCGCCAATCACATTGGTAGCGGCTGCTTATAGCAGCGGCGAGATGCATTCATATGTATGTAATAGATACTTTCAGTTGCAGCATAACGATGCTAAGCTGTTTTTGCGCGTGTACAACTCTCTGTGAATTCATCGTTGCTGACAAAGAGGTAGAGAGAGAAATAAACATTATTAGGAACAGACACAATCCTTTGCAGGTAGGCAGCCTTATTCTTAGTCCAGAAAACCGTGGACGCTGATCACCTCCCTGGTGAGGTAGGTCAAGTAACGGGGCAAACTTGAAAGCTGGGCTTCTCAATGTACTCGAGTCCACTGCCTTGTTAGAAGCCGCCATGATCGCTACAGACTACCATATGATAAGCCGAGGGAAGCAGGCCAATCGGAGACTAAAGTGAGAATCTGTTTTAGCTGTCCTGGCTAGGCACAACTAAAATACTGGACACTTCTGCACACTCATCAACTCACAGCAGCTTGGATATGGAGCAGTGGCGATGCTATTCATTTTCAAAGAAAGAAACTGAATTTCCTGAAAAAGGAGAGCGTTTGATCGGGCTATAAAGCGTTTACTAGTTCCCGCTTATGTTTGCGTCGCGGATTACATAAATTTCAGACCAGGCAGGACAAACTGAAATCACGACAGATTGCTGTAATGTTATAGAGCCCCTGCTGAGCGATATAGCGTCCTCTGCAATGCTCGAGCGCAAGACGCACACGCGTGGAATAGGCAGCCCGCACCGCAGGTAGCCTAAAGTGCGTGGTCATGACACACGGAGGATAGTCGTCACCGCAGAATCGTAGGACAAATTTTATTACAGAATTAGGTTATTGCTGTGTTCAAGTAAAACTTTGCCTGATGTTGTTAGTTTCCCTGTCTGCAGCCGAGAATAACCACTGTAGAAAGTGGGGGGGGGGCTCTGCCGCCAACATTTCTCAGTGGGGGGGCTAGCGCCCCCCTTGCCCCCTCCCCCGGTAGACCTGTCTATGTTTATTTCGCTTTCTTTGACGATCAGACTGAGTGAGTGAAACAACTTTATTGACGACCTGGCATAAAGGGGGGAAGGGATAGGGGAATTAAAGCAAGACACTAGCGTGCTCGAACGTCCCGGAGCATCAACCTACTCGCGTCCAACTCGTGGGGGCGCCGCGTTGGGTCGCTGGCGTTCCAGGATGCTAAGCACGTGCTGGACCACGTCACTTTGGTTGTCTGGCTTTCAGCTGGTGATCTTGCTGCTGATGGCAGTTGGCATTACTTCTTAGTTATTCAGCGGTGGCGCACAGTTCCAGAGGAGGTGTCTCTGGGTGGCTCGCGCCTTCTTGCAGTGTTGGCATATATCCGTGGTGTATACCTCTGGGCAAACGCGCTTTGCCCAGACGGGGGTCCATATGGCTTGTACTTGCAACTGCCGTAGTGTGGCTGCTTCGCTGCGTTGCAGGTCTCGGTGAGGCGGTGGGTAGAGGCGTCTGCTCGTTCTGTACCACTGCAGAACGTCGCCGTAGGGTGTGATGGAATACTCTTCGTCTTCGGCATCGGGTCGTTGCGGCTCCCAGGAACGCGGAGACCCGCGGCTAGTTAGCGCGTGTGCCTCCGTATCTGCCTTCTCGTTCCGGTTCGGGCCCGCGTCTAGCTCCCCGGCGTGCGCAGGGAACCACTTGACGGTAACGTTGATTTCCGGTCTTGCTATCGTTGAACATACTCTTGCAGTGCTTCCATGGACGTTGTTCCCCGCAGGGGCGTCTGCGAATGCAGAAGTTTGGTGTGTAGCGACACCACGGACCCGAGCTAACAGGGGGGTTTCGACCCCCTCCCACGCCTAGCCGTGCGTGGCTTTGCCGTGTCCGGGGAAAAGGGGATCCTGGGGGTTGAGCCGACGCCGGGTGTTTGGACCGTTAAGGCCCCCCGGCAGAGGCAACACACCCCTTTGGCCCCGGCTTCACGTAGACGGCACCCCTGGGCTGACCCACCCAGGGGAAATCGGCAGTCGCCTTTTCCTATCTCTCTCTCCCACGTCTTCGTCTTTCTCTCCCACTTTTAGCCTTTCCTGTCCTCTCGTGTCTGCTATTCCGTTTTTCTTGGCGGCGAGGGTTAACCTTGTGTATGTGCCCTCTCTTGGGCACATTATATTTGGTTATAGTAGCTATGTACAGCTGGCGTTGGCTCGCCTTATAACAATATAAGTGCGGTCGCGTCCCCATGTAGGGCTCCATGGTGGGCGGCTGGCATGGCTGCCGAATCCATCCATTATCTATGGCCTCAACCTCCTTTCCCAAACTTAACAATCGTCCTCTCACAAAGAGGGGACACACCGAGGACACTGTCAACATTTTCATGAAACCTCAAGAAATGTTTCCACGATTCCATGTGATCCACTGTGAAACAGCTGACAAGAATGCCCGAACCATATCCCCTTTTGTTGTGTCCAAATGCCTCACTGAAACACTCGGCAGTGGCTATCAGGCATCGATAATGGCTAGCGGAGATCTTCTCCTGGAAGTTCAAAACAAAGCACAATATGAAAAACTGTCCAAACTTGTTTCGTTCGGAAACACACCTGTCTCTGTCACACCACATCGTTCCCTGAACAGCTCGCGAGGTATAGTCTCAGACCAAGACCTGCTTGAATTGAAAGTGAGCTCCTGGAGGGCTGGAGTGAACAGCATGTGACAAATGTACAGAGAATCAAAATTAGGCGCGATGATAAGGAAATCCTGACTAAACACCTAATCGTCACATTTGGTACAAGCACACTGCCAGAACATATCCAAACAGGCTATTGGAAATTGAAGGTTAGACCATACATCCCTAACCCACGCCGTTGCTTCAAGTGCCAGCGTTTCGGTCACGGCTCTCAGAGCTGCCGTGGCCGGCAAACCTGTGCAATGTGCAGTTCACATGAACACCCTGCAGACAACTGTGTTGAAGCTCACCACTGTGCGAACTGCGAGGGTGGGCACCCTGCCTACTCTCGCAGTTGTCCCTCATGGAAAAAAAGAAAAAGAAATCATAACACTCAAGGTAACTGAAAATATCTCATTTAAGGAGGCGCGCAGACGCCTTTCCTTTCCGCAGGGTCCTACTTTTGCGGACGTGCCACGTCAGGGGGCAGTGCCACAAATGTTCGCGGTGGCCGCACGTACCACACACAGTGGACGGGCGGCAGCGCCATACTGCTCCGCAACCAAACGGCATGCAGGCCTCCGGATCTGCAGGCCCAGGGCCTTCTGTGCCGTCAGAGGGCCCCAAAACTCTGACACCCGTGCGCGTAACCCGCGAGCGGGCATCCAGCGTCTCTGCCGAGGCGATGGACACAACGGCAAGTCTAGCGGCGTTACAGGCGCCGAAAGAACGGCGCAGCTCTTTGGAGCGCGCCAGAAAAGAAAAAGCCCGCATCACGGGGCCTGGAAAGGGCTCCGTGACGTAAGCCTACAGTTCTCTCCATACACACAGCACTAATTTAAACTCAAAATGGATACACAAATCTTACAAAGGAATGTGAGAGGTCTTCTCAGAAACCTTGATGATATCCAAGAACTCATACACGAACACTCGCCAAAAGTGCTGTGTGTACAGGAAACACACCTGAAAACTAAACACACGAACTTCCTTAGACACCACGTCATCTTCCGTAAAGACCGAGATGAAGCCACCGCATCATCTGGTGGCGTCGCCATCATAATAGATAAGAGCGTAGCATGTCAAGGTTTGCAGATACAAACGCCGCTCGAAGCAGTGGCCGTTCGTGCTGTTATTTTAAACGAGTTACCATTTGCTCAGTGTACATCGCCCCTCATCATCAGCTGCACAAACACGAATTTCAGTCCTTAATCGATCAATTACCTGAACCCTATATCGTCCTTGGAGATTTTAATGCCCACAGCCCTTTGTGGGGCGACTCTCGTTTGATCGAGAGTTTTATCTTTTCCACTGACACATGCCTATTAAATAAGAAAGAACCCACGTTTTTTAGCCTGGCGAACAAAACATACTCGTGCATTGATCTTAGCATCGCTTCGCCCACCCTTTTATCCGATCTTAAATAGGATGTAATTAAAAACCCTTATGGAACTGATCACTTTCCCATACTGCTAAGAACGCCAAAATAAAACGAATATACACCCCAGGCTCCAACTTGGAAGGTAGACGGAGCAGATTGGGAAAAGTACCAGAGTCTTAGTAGTATCTCGTGGGCCGAGATTTCCCCCTTAGGAATTAATTCTGCTGCTAGTTATTTTACCGCTTTTATTATTGACGCAGCTTCAAAATGTATTCCCCAAACAAGTTGTGGTGCCTGCAGACGTCGTGTCCCGTAGTGGAACGACGACTGCAGGAACGCTCGTAAAAAGCAGAACAAAGCGTGGGGTTTACTACGCGATTACCCCACTGCAGAGAATCTGATCAATTTCAAACAAATAAAATCCCAAGGAAGAAGAACGCGCCGACAGGCAAGAAGATACAGTTGGGTGAAGTTTCTATCAGGAATCAATTCCTACACAGATTAAGCCGAGGTCTGGAACAGGGTAAATAGAGTAAGAGGCCGACAGACACACTCACTCCCTTTAGTAGACACAGAGGGCAACAGCCTTGAAGACCAAGCAAACTTCCTGGGCGCTCACTTTGAGCATGTATCCAGCTCATCGCACTATTCAGATACGTTCAAACGGTACAAAGAGAGAATAGAAAGACGAAAACTAGAAAGGAAATGTGCAAAACAAGAGCCATACAACGAACCATTCCACTTAGCTGAGCTGCAGGCAGCGCTAAGCTGCTGCAGCAAATCTGCGCCAGGCTCTGACCGTCTTATATATGAAATGCTGAATCACTTACCCCATGAAACACAAAAAAACTCCTGTGCCTGTACAACACTGTATGGTCCTCCGGCGGGATTCCCTCTGCGTGGAAAGAGGCCATAGTAATACCTATCCTGAAACAGGGCAAGGATCCATCCTGTGTTTCAAGTTACAGGCCTATAGCCCTGACTAGCTGCCTCTGCAAACTATTTGAAAAGATGATAAACTGCCGACTACTACATTTCCTAGAATCAAACAAACTCCTCGACCCATACCAGTGCGGATTCCGAGAGGGTCGGTCCACCACCGACCATCTCATTCGCATAGAGGCACAAATACGCGAGGCTTTTTTTCATAAGCAGTTTTTCCTATCTCTCTTCCTTGACATGGAAAATGCATACGATACCACGTGGCGCTTCGGAATATTGAGAGACCTCTCACACTTGGGTATACGTGGTAATATGTTAAATGTGATCGAGAGCTACCTGTCCAATCGCACATTCCGTGTTCGAGTGGGCAATGTATTGTCTCGACCGTTTGTGCAAGAAACTGGAGTGCCACAGGCGGTGTCCTCAGTTGCACACTTTTTATTATAAAAATGAATACCCTGCGTTCGTACATACCACGTAATATGTCTTATTCAACATGCGTTGACGATTTACAAATAGGTTTTAAATTTTGTAATCTCTCATCATGCGAGCGACAGGTTCAGCTCTGTGTCAACAAGGTCTGCAAATGGGCAGACGAGAACGGTTTCCGTCTAAGTCCGCAAAAGAGCTCCTGCGTTCTGTTCTCTAGGAAGAGAGGCCTCCACCCCGATCCCCATATAGAGTTGCAGGGTGAGCTTGTAGCTGTTAAAAAAGAACAGAAATTTTTCGGCATAATTCTAGACACGAAGCTCACGTTTGTACCACACATTAAGTACATTAAGGAGAAGTGCATGAAGACAATGAACGTCCTAAAGGTGCTGTCCCGCACAACTTGGGGCAGCGACAGAAAATGTCTTATGAGTCTCTCTATAAAAGCCTGATACGCACGCGTCTAGACTATGGGGCGGTAGCTTTCCAGTCTGCAACACCAACTGCCTTGAAAATGCTGGACCCTGTCCACCATTTAGGCATTCGCCTTTCTACGGGTGCCTTTCGAACAAGCCCCGTGGAAAGCCTTTACGCGGAATCGGACGAATGGTCGCTAAATATACAAAGGTCGTACCTATCTTTTCCGTATTTTTTGAAGATAAATGCAAGCACGGACCATCCCGCACATCATGCCGTAAATGACATGTCCAACTGCCAGCTCTTTCAAAACCGCCCCACTGTGAAAAAGCCCTTCTCGCTGCATGTGCGAGCACTAGCTGAGGAAACAGGCGTCCCGTTACTCGATCACCGCTTAATGGCCCCACCTTCACACGCCCCGCCATGGAAATGGCAGGTTATAGACTGTGACACATCTTTCGTAGATATCATAAAGCATGCCCCACCTCTACATATTCAGATGTACTTCCGTGAACTGACACACAAATACACCTGTCCCGAATTTTTCACTGACGCGTCCAAGTCTCACGCAGGTGTGTCCTACGCAGCGATAGGCCCATCTTTTTCGGATGCTGGTGTTCTTCACCCAAGCACGAGTATCTTCACAGCGGAGGCTTACGCAATACTGGCGGCAGCAAAGCACATTAAAGAATTAGGAATAAGTAATGCAGTCATATACACGGATTCGCTAAGCGTCGTGAAAACCTTAAAAAGTACTAGAAAGTACAATAACGCAGTCATTGTCTCGCTATACCCCTCCTGTGCGACATATACATTTCCAAACAGCATGTAGTATGCTGGGTGCCAGGACACCGTGAAATCGAGGGAAACGAACAGGCAGATGCGCTTGCAACATCAGTCCATGCAAACGCTCCGCAATCATCTCTAGCTGTCCCCGCAATGGACCTGAAACCCCTCCTAAGACAGAAGCTGAGGGATTACTGGCAGCGTACGTGGGACCAACAGCTGCATAATAAATTACATGTAATCAAGCCTTACCTCGGTGACTGGCCAAACACATCAAAAACACGCCGCACAGATGTAACACTGTCGGCTACGTATCGGTCACACACAGAGCACACATGCACATCTTTTGTCCGGTGGTGATCCGCCCAAGTGTGAGAGATGTGGAGAAGCACTTACGGTGCTTCACATCCTCATTCAATGCAAAGAGTTAGACGTTATGAGCAAGAAGTACTTTTTACTACCCTACCGACAGCAATTTCCACTGCATCCTTCCATGTTCGTCGGTAGGGATCCGCTCTTTAAATATGATTCATTGCTCGCGTTTTTTAACGACGTGCATAGTTTTCATGTGATCTACCCACGCAATCCGCAGCACGACCTCTGAATAGAGGTCGCAGCTGCGGTAGCTACACGCAAAAGCACCTGCCTCGCGGCCCTTGGACTCAAGGGCGTTGACGAGGCACTCGTGCTTATGCCATATATCTTCACCATAGTTTGATCACTACGAGCAGAGCCATGCATTCCATTTACACACATTTCACGTCGCCCCCATGATCTTAATACTTGTATGTTTTACCCACCTTAGAGTGTGGAATTTTAGGCCTCTATACAGTCACGAAACACTATCATAGCTCACATCCCTTATGTAACGTAAAACACGGGTCATTGTGACTTTCACCACTGTTCATGGCGCTCTTTGGCGAAGCATGGCCCTTGCGCCATTAAAACCCACATATCATCATCATCCATGGACGTTGTTTGTAGGAAAGTTGACTATTGCCGGCTTCGAGTCGCTGAGGACCGCGTGGCAATCTGGGATCGCTAGTGCCAGTGCGATTGCAAACTCATCGACTTGCGTGGGCGACTTGCACCGTATGCTTCCCGACGTTGTGAGTACTCCGGTGTCTGCAGCGATGACTGCTGCTGCGTACGTGTTTGGCCGGTGGGGATACTTCGCCACGTCCACGCAGTACGCGCGCAGATCGTTGGCGTGACTCTTCGTGAGGGCCGTGGCTCTCGCCATTCTTCTTTCTTGGTGTGCTTGCGGATGCATGTGCTTCGGTAAGAGTGGTACCCTCAGTCTTTGGAGAACGTCCCGGGGTAGTTGCTTTGCTACCTCCGGGGTCGTCGCTGGCGCGTTGATTCCGATGCGTTGTAGTATCGTTGTTCCCGTCCTGGTCTGGGACAGGCGGTGATACTGCGCCGTCGGCTTCTTGACACACCGCGTACCACTGCTGTCTGCAGAGGACTGCGCTGTGATGCTCGATGTCTCTGTTGAGTAGTGCTATACGTTTGCGCAGTTTTCTGTTGCGTTGACGTTTCCAGCGCTGTCTCAGCGAGTTGCAGGCTTCCATGAGGTGGGCTAGTCTGCTGTCCAGCATCGTAGCCTCCGGCTCCGCTTCTACCGTCTGAGCGGCGTCTTTGGTCGCGGCGTTCAACATGTTGGTCCATGCTTCAATGTCTTCAATGGTTTCCGTAACGTTGTCTTCTTATTTCTTTCTGTACTCGTGCCAGTCGACGATTTGCTGTTGCTGTGCTCTTTGCGTGCTCTCTGCTATGAGTATTGTAATTTCGAGTATACAGTGGTCACTTCCCAACTTCTCCCCGGTGTTCCGCCACGTGACGCCACGCAGTGCCCAGGCCGTGCTTATGAAGGCGAGGTCCGGGTTTGTGTCTCGCTGCGACGACGTTCCGTTTCTCGTAGGTGCGTTGGGGTCGTTTAGCAGTTGGTAGCCTGCGTCCATTGTTTTGTCGTAGAGGCTGTGGCCCTTCGCCGTCGTGTGTGGATACTCCCATGCCGTATGCTGAGCGTTGAAGTCTCCGCACAGTAGTGTTACGTTGGAGCCCGCGAGCTGTTGCGCTTTGTGCACAAGAGTGCGGCATTTTTGCTGGAAGTGCTTCGGATTGCTGTACGCGTTGATTATAAAAGTGCTTTCACGACGCTTGCGCTTCCCGGTGACGATTTCGACCGTGGTGTCCTCGATGGCGCCGTTGGGTAGCAGCTCGTGATCTATTGAGGTTAGATTCTTCTTTACCAAGGTGCAGATGCTCTGCCCTGCGCCTTTCCCAACTGTTCGTGCGCTGGGGGACTTCGCAAAGGATCTGTACCCCGGTAACGTCGGTGGGGTTTCACTGTGCGTTTCTTGTAGTATTGTAACGTCGGGTCTCGTGGGGCTTTGCTGTATGTACTGTTGTAACGATGCTTTTCTCCCCTGTATGCCGTTGGGATTCCATTGCCATATGAGGAGATGATGCTGTTGTGTCCGCGCTCTGTTTCTGTGGTTAGCGGTGCCTGTTGCCGTTGTCCCGTCCATTATTGCGGTTAGGTGAAGGCCTGTTGTGTGATTAGTCCTGACGCCGTAAGCGCGTGTATTAATGCATCCAACTTGGTCTGTATTCCTTGTATGGTAGACTACATGCCATGTATGGGTGTCACCAACGTGTCGAGGCGTGCGTTGGTAGCATCGAGGCGATTGTTAGTAGCCTTGATGGCTTGGCTCAGGGTTTCGTAGTTGGCTTTCATGGTCTGTTCCAGTCGATCTTGACGTTCTTCTAGGCTTTCCAGCCTAGCGTTGACGCTTTGTTCACGTGCGTGTTCGAGCGCTCGCTTCTTGGGTGCCGGTTCGCTTGTCCTAGCAACGTCGATCGTTTCGGGTTCTGCGCTGTTAGCTTCCGTGGTAACTGGGGCTTGTACCTCCATGGCTGAGTTTGTGTTGTTTTCCGTTGGCGTTGGGGATCTTGGTTGAATCTGCGACGGCGGCGGTGTCGGAGTCGCCTGTTGCTGCTGCTGCTGCTGCTGCGCGTTGATGAGTTGGTTCAACTTGGCGTTCATCTCTTGCATTTGAGCTCTCTGTTCGGCGATGCATCGCTTGAGCTGGTCGTTTTCGTTGCATAGTGAATAGACGGTGTTGTCCTTCGCTTAAGCTACGTGCATGTCCTCGCTGCGCTTGCCGTCGGTGCTTCTGCCGCGGCTCGCCGAGCGTCCCCTGCTTTTGTCCCGCTTCCTCGAGCGGCTGCGTCTTTTCTTTTATAGATGTGTTTCGTTCTGTTGTTGCTGTTGTTGCGGTGGCAGCTGCGGGAAGGCTTGCGACGAAAACGTTGACCCCGCGTTTCTGCGCTCCCATCTGCGCTGAGTAACTACGAAGGGCACCTCGTACTTGTTCGTACTAGAGCACTGCGCGGGCTCGGGCCTACCCGAAAACCCGGGCCCGGCCCGGCCCGTGGGCCGGGCCGGGCCGGGTAAAGTAGTTTTCACGGCGGGCCCGGGCCGGGCTCGGGCCTGAAGCTCCGGGCTTAGGGCCGGGCCCGGGCTTGAGGTGGAGGGCTCGGTTCGGGCCGGGCTTGAACTTCGCTCCGTTCTTAAAGGGTCAATAAAGTGAAACACTGAATCGGTTGAGACCGATAAAGTGTACTCTGAGAACCCGAACGTCATCGATTCCACTATCAATGAGTTTATTATTAAAGTAGAAAATCAAGGTCAAAGTTTCATTTTGAAATTTCGCGCTGAAATCTCCGCACGTGACGTCGCGGATTTCAAACTGTATTCGTCGTATTTTGGGGACATTGGCTCAACGAAATTTCCAGAAACTTGGTATGTTAAGTCTATGACCCCCTCAGAGGTCAATGTATTTCATTTTTACCCACTATAAACTACGTAGGGCCCAGTAGATGCCGTCAGGATGTATGACGTCACGGTGTTTGCTGCGTAAATTTCAAGTTGGCGTCGTTACCTGCATTTTCCTGCGAGTTCTGTCTTACCGAGAGTCTTGTCGCGGCGAGCGTGGTGCTTTTGGAATGGTAAAAGAGTAATTTACTGATAATAGAAAAATCATTTTTCTCTTTAATGTGCCTTGCTCCGCATACTCGGTGCATACATATATGTCCCACATTTTATCTCGAAAAAGCGCTTCTCTTTATGTGGGGTAAGCTATTTGGAGAAGTTTTATGAGGGATAAGTACTGAACTTCTTTTGCTTCTTGCATATGAGCTGCTTGACTTATCTGAAACGGGCAAGCCAAAAGTAAATAGACCAGACGCTTATATGTTACATCTCGCTATTCCGGGCTTTATTTGCTTTCGTTATTATTTTATATCCCAAATGTTACTCTCTAATCGCAGTAATAAATGTAATATAATAAAATTATACCTATGAGATGCCATCGCAAGAGCGATCACAGAGCTACAAAGCGGGGAAACGTTGTTGAAAGTGAGAGACCCCTCTAAAACTAAAGGACTGCACGGAGTCTTGATACATAGAATCCCTATAAAGGCACATTCTTTTTCTGTGACTCTGTGACGGCTCCCAGTGGTCATGTGGCGCGAGATAGACATGCACAGCCTGCTTTGTGTGCCCACATTCTTAAAGGGGCCCTGCAACACTTTTCGAGCATGCTCAAAAAGCGCTGACGATCGCTAGTCGAGGCTCCCGAGAACACGCGAGCCAAATATTATAGCGATGCGCACGGCCTGGAATTTACTATAAATTCTCAAAGTCAGCTGAAAATCGCTCCCTCTTCTCTCGACAAATGATGTATTAGTCCGCAAAATATGACGCGATTGTCGGCAGTTCGACCATTGGCTGATGTTATAATCACGATAACACCCTCATTATTACTTTCGTTGTTAATTTTGAGTTCAATAAGTAGATAATATGTATGTTTATATTATGTTATCGCGTTAAAAACACCGAACAAGCATTAATATTAGCACTTCCGGTCTCACCGACAGCTCGTCTGCTCGTAGTTGCGTGGTTCCGTTTTCTTCGCCATGCGCAGTGCCGAAAACGTGAATATTTCTGTGCTTTTGACCATCGCCGGTTGCCGTTGAGAGTGGCAGCCGTTCGAGTGTTGCCTCGTCAGCTGAGAACTGCATCGTCGGCACGTTCTCACGACCGACCGAGGCACGGGCGCAGCGTGTCTCCGATAACAATGCTGGCGTCCGGTAATGGCGGCGCTTCGGGGTCGTCTGCCAGTGCCGTCTTACGAGGCGGTGTATCGGAGTATGGGCCGAAACCGATCTCAGCTGTCATTCGTTCCAAACGAGCGCGCACGTTTGCTTCCATGGTTGGCAGAGCGATGAAAACACTACGGCGTTCGAGGTGCACACCCAACATTACCAAACCGACGCGCAGTTTTCAAGCACGCGCGATACACAGCGCGATCGACTCCGCTCGACGAGAACGACGCAAGCCGACCGGAAGTGGCGGCACAGACCACGTGGTTGCGCCGAGACGCCAGAGAGAAAAAAACATGGCTGATCCCTCCGTCATAGGAATCGGTATAACACGAAAGTTAAACGTGTCTTCACAGAAGTAGTGCTTATTGTGTAGCGATATATGAGAGCTGTGCAATGTCTATTCGTGTTTGGCAGCTATAGCACCGTTTGACGTGGATGCACCCATGTTGACAGCATGTCTCTATCGCGACGGACTAACGCCCATGATCATATTAAACCGTTGTGGTAGCTGACGATGTGATATTTGGGACACAGCGAATCGTGAATCCCGCGTAAAGATGATATCAACAAGCTCATAATCAACACTGGTACCCGGTATGCGCTTCTTCAAAGCGTCGTCAATTAAGGAGAGAAACGGCACGGTGTGCGCTTTCTAGTAACGGGTAGCCGACGCCTGTGCTCATGCATACATAACACACACTGCGCTTCAGCAACACGGAGGTAGAGGTTCGTAGCCTGAGCCGCAAACGCGTGCGTCCCGCTGGCCTCTGTCTCGCAGGGCGCTGCTCTTCGCTCCACCAAGGCACGACATTCGCCCGTCGAAATCGCGTCCTTTCTGCAACGCATATTGCAGCAGTTTTGTTAGTCGGTGCTCTCAGCAATTGAGGCAGTCGGCCGCGGAGAAATCCCGTTGGTGCACGTGGAAGCTACTCCGTGAGCCGACGCACGCTAACACGAAGCCAAGGCAAAGAACGTAACTGCGTCAAAGCATGCCTCGGCGACGGCAGCGCGGCCAGTCTACCTCTGTGGTATCGAGACGCTTAACCATTACCTCCGATATCGCGTGCACTCTCGGAGGAAGCGCTAGTAAGTGTCGATCGTGAAGCATTACTTCTTTTCACACCTCACAGACGGCGGCACCGCCCCGCTCCGCCCGCCGCGAAAGAGAATGTGCGAAAGATATAAGGCGCGTTCGCGCTGTGTCCAGCATCTCCCGAGTTAGCTTACTCGGTAGCGCGTCGGGCGCTTGCCGGTCGCGGCCGCAACGTCGTGGGTTCAATTCCAGAGCCTCCTCGCTAGAGTCACTGGAAAATTTCAGAGTACCGCAAAGGTAGGCTGCACGCGGGCAACATTGGGCGGCGGCAGCCGTTTCCCTTCCGGACCGTCCGGCGCGTTGGTAGCGTGTGTTGAGAAGGTGCACCAATCTTTTCGCCTCGATGCCGTGTTACGTTCGGCGTAACTGCAATATGTGTGTGTGTGTTTCTTGAAGAGGATATCAGAAGTGATTTCAAGTCATCGACAGTCATGAATTGACTGCGCGGTAAGCGGTGTAGCTAATGAAACGTGCGGCGAATGTTGCCATGTGCTCGCGAACTCTCTTCGTGGCTTCATCGGTCTCTTTTTGTTTCACGGCCGGGTGTGTTCGCAAGGTCCGGAGCTGTAGACATAGTTGCATTAGCGTAATGACCGTTCGAGATGCCATTTACTTCGACACTTGGTGAATGTTGACTGTTTGCTCTAGCTTTGCAGTCGGTGTTCAGGTTCACTTCATAGCGCATTCGAGAACATTATCGAACATCGAGAACATTCAGCATTGCGTCCTTCGACTGATCGATGACGCATACCTGACTTGCGCACCATGCTTGCTGTTCAGCTGGGTGTTATCTGTAATAGAAGTGGTGTGTGTACGGTAAGTGGAAGTTGTGCGTGAAGTATTTGTCTCGGTTCGGAACGCCAGCAGCCGAACGCACGGGCGAATCGGCGGGCGGTAGCTAATTGGTGCACCTTATTTTGTGAATACGTTGTTTAATTTCCTAACAGATACGTAGAAAATACGCCATCAAAAATGATTCACGTCACTACTCAGTTGTTTCGTTTCCTATCTTTTGTCTCCATAATATTCCCAACGTTGCAGTGCATTTGCAAATATTTTGCTGTGTTCCGACAATTTTTTTTTTGGCGTTGCCAGCACGTAAACAGCCGGGGTTCGGTTTCTGCATTGCTTTTAATTTCAACTTTTTTTTTGTAATGCACTCTTGTTAAAACTTCCTCGGCGCAGTGCTTTATGTTATTTTGATCAGAAATAGCACATCCAGAAAATTTTTAACGCGCATGCTACTACAACACAGTATGTATATATATCTAGGGCTCGCATGAAATCGATTCCCTCAATGCGTGGTAGAATAAGCAGATTTGTTTTTTTTTGTTCTGAGGCCTTTTCTTACCCACTAAACAGTATTGTAAGTGTACGCTCGGCACAATGCAGCATTAGTCAAATTTTTTTTTTTGAAAAAAAAAATACGCTTAATAACATTGCCGTATACCAAGTTTATCAACAGAGTTCCACGCTTCAGTTTCGCGCAGTGGCAAATGATCGTGCGACAATTGCCTTCAAGGTATGCAGTAAACAGTTATTATTTTAATAGATCTTCGATTTTCCTCTCGTGCGTGACACGCTTATAACTCGAAATGCATGCACAATCTGTTCAACAGATCGAGATATAAACAGCCGAGCAAATAGAAAGGTATGTAGTATGTAGTTTTCAATATCGCTGAATATAGCGAACCGAAAAGCCGAAGTATCATGTTGCTTGAGAGCTTTTCCAGCAAATTTTGTGTAGTTCACTGCAGAAAGGAGTGTTCTTCGAGGGGGGGCGAATTCATTCCGCGGCCAACTATGCAGCCACGTACAACGACGCTCTTTGACGTTAATGTTTCCCACACGGAATGGAAAAATATACGCAATTCCCGGAGTAGCTCACCAGCAACGTTCGGTTACCGGTGAGCTATTCTCTGGCATCTGCATGACGCGTTTAAAAAAGCGACGAAGTACTTCTAGGGACCGTGGTACTGCTAAATGTCCGGCCGCGCTCTGCATTCAACGCGCCTGCACCCAAAGCGCTTGGAAGGGATATGGCGGCGAGAGGTCACGTAATGCGAGTAAGCCAATCGCGTCGGCGGCGGCGCGCGGAAAACAGATGCGATACTCTGAAATTTTTCTAGTGACTCTACTCCTCGCACCTCCGCCCTCCCTCCCTCCCCTCACGCCGCGCGCAGCTTTCCGCGCGCTCGCTGCGTTGAGTTGAGAGAGAAAGCTGCGGAACGTGATCTCTATAATTTGGTAACACCACTTAGACTTGACGGATTCGAAAAATTTTTGCGGCATATGGCTCGTGAAGAGTCATACGTCAATAATGGGACTATTCCAATATAACAAAGAAAGGTGTTGCAGGGCCCCTTTAACATCTGAGCTTTCATCTTGTTGCGCCATATCAGGGGTCTCAAGCTCACCTCAGCTAACGGGCCGCATTCACGAAAATTTACTTTCGCAATGGCTAGGGCAATGACGAAGTGAGTGTGGGAGGAGGGACAGGTTTTAAAACTACCGCCATTTCACAGCAGACCTTTCCCATATCTCATATACGGGATCATTTCTGAAGGGGAATTGGCGGCAGGATTCCAACAACGTATCGATACTCATTGTTGCAAAAAAGTGCGGAACGGAGCAACTTAATTGGAGCGCGCAGGCTCTATCGAAGAAGAGGAAACCGAGAGGCATCGAGGGCGCATGCACGTGGCCGGCGCAGCAGTTCGCCTTAAGTATTGCCATTAAACGGACGTCTCTCTTTAACGTCTGGGGAACCAGTCATTACGTATCACCCATAATGACTAAAATCTCGACGCCTATCCTGAAATATAGCTTTTGTTTCACGGTGATGTATCAACACACTGTGACCGCAGGGGGTGCCTCACGAAAAATATGCTTTCGATCTGTCATGCCTGTGTATCTCAAGAATATACTTATAAAGAAAAAAAAATGGGATGAAGACAGTCATGTCCGGGCGGAGCGCCGCTAGCGAGAGGTCCGCGAGCCGCGTGTTTGAGGCCCTAAGCTACATGATGCTGCCGCAACAGCGTTTGAATGTGCAGGAATATGGCCATTAAACAAAGCGTGGGGTGAAGTATATTCGCTTGACGAAATATCTGGCTTGATAAAGGACAATGACAGATTCCGTGCCGGGTGATGTCCCCTTACCTCGAACCATATGCATCCAATGAGTAAGCTTCGAGAAGCTTAGTCGCGCCTTTATTACCAAACTCGAGCGAACCGCGAAAATATATCGAAATCGCTTCGCCCACCTCTTGGCACTCGTAACTGCGTAGTCCAATGACCACCTTCTACCGGTACAACATCGCTGGGAAGGCATAAACCATTATAACATGGAAAAAACGAGCACGGTGCAAACCGTGCATAACGTATACTGCTGAAAACTGCAAGGCGAAGCCCTCAAATAGGAGTTTTGTAGATGACATTGAAGAGTGGCACGACGTTCGAGAAGGAGAGAAATTAAGGGATGAGCTGGGCAGCTATGGTCATTCTGAAGAGGTCCACAAAGACATCCAGTGATTCCACTCCTGCGCCAATTGCGCCAAAGTGCGCCAAATTGTATTTACTGCGCCATCCTGATAATATCGACGAAATTTGCGCCAAACTGCGCCAAAGTCTCGGGCTTGGGGGCGTCATCACCGGCAATCGCACCGCCGGCGCGTCAGAACATGTGCAGCTCGATCTTGGGGCTGCCAATGAAGTCGCAATCATGGACCAAGAATTATTCCGCTGAATAAATAGCGCTCGCGCGTGCGTTCCGAGTAAGCCACGATGCCATGCACGGTGCCGACGCAGCTTCTGTTCTGCAAGTCGGCTCGACAGCAAAACGTGCTCTCCGCAGAGGCTAGTGACGTCTAGGCCTATCGGTAGCGAGAAAGTGCGACGGCGACTCATCGGCGGACATCGTCTGTTCCAGAAACGCTGCTGATAGCTCGTTTCAAGCGTCGCACGGCACGTAAGGAAAGCAATTTTCAGTAATAACTACATGCGTGCCGCTCAGGTCCAGCTCGGACTAAACAAGGTGTCCAGTGGGCAGACAACAACGGGTTCAGGTTAAACCCACAAAAGAGCACCTGTGTTCTCTTCTCTAGAAAGAAAGGCATCCATCCAAATCCAGAAATTGACCTGCATGGCCAGCGGTTGCCAGTAGAGGTGGAGCATAAGTTTCTAGGCGTAATTATGGACTCTAAACTCACCTTCATATCACACATTAAGTATACAAAAGACAAGTGCATGAAGGCTATGAATATCCTAAAACTGCTGTCACGTACCTCCTGGGGCAGTGACAGGAAATGCCTGATGAACCTGTATAAAGCCTCATTAGAACACGCCTAGATTACGGTGCCGTTGTCTATCAGTCTGCGACACCAAGCGCCTTGAAGATGCTTGACCCTGTCCACCATTTAGGCATTCGCCTTTCTACGGGCGCTTTTCGCACGAGCCCCGTGGAAAGCCTCGACGCTGAATCGAACGAGTGGTCGCTCCACCTGCAGAGATCCTACATGTCCTTCACATATTTTTTAAAGGTGAACGCAAACAATGAACACCCCCTCATACTCAACTGTCAATGACCTATCCAGTTCAGCCTTCTTTAACAATCGTCCTACGCTGAGACAGCCCTACTCACTTCGTGTGAGAGGCCTAGCTGAGGACATGGATATTCCACTTCTTGAACACCACGTGACTGCTCCTGCTGCACAGCTACCGCCGTGGCAGTGGCAGCTTATACACTGTGATTTGTCCTTTGTAGAAGTCACGAAACGTGCCCCTGCTGCACACATTCACATGCATTTCCGTGAGCTACAGCACAAATACAGTTATCCTGAATTCTTTACAGATGCTTCAAAGTCCCAGTTTGGTGTGTCCTACGCAGCGATCGGTCCATCCTTTTCGGATGCCGGTGTTCTGAACCCTAACACAAGCATCTTCACAGCAGAGGCTCATGCGGTATTGGCGGCTGTTAACCACATTAATAAATTGAAAATTTGTCGCGCAGGTTATATACACAGATTCTGTAAGCGTCGTTAAAGCCCTTAAATACTTGAAGAAGAACAAAAATCCTGTTATCGCGTCGATCTACACAGTCCTATGTACCATCTATGCATTGAAACAGCACGTTGTTGTATGCTGGGTGCCAGGGCACCGCGAGATAGAAGGAAATGTACAGGCAGATAGACTGGCTGCATGTGTCCATACAAACGTAGCCGATGCAGCCATGGCTGTTCCTGTAATGGACTTAAAGCCTCTCCTAAGAAGAAGCCTCAGAGCATACTGCAGCGCTTATGGGACACAAGAACACACAACAAACTTCACACTATCAAACCGCAGCTTGGAAACTGGCCACCCATAGGAAAGTCTCGTCAGACCGAAGTAATATTTGTCGCCTGCGCATAGGACACACATACAACACACACTCATACCTGTTAACCGGCGGGGACCCGCCAGCGTGTGTTAAGTGTGGTGATCCTTTGACAGTGCTTCATGTCCTGATTGAATGTCGTGAACTAGAAGGCCACCGGAAAAAGCATTTTCATTTGCCATCGCGACAGCATATTCCACTTCATCCTGCGATGTTTCTTGGTAACGAGCCGCTTTTTAACAACCAATCAGTTTTACAGTTTTGAAGGATGTCCAGTTACTTATCATATACCCAGGTCAGCCATAGCACTGCCTCTCGTGGGAGAGGCCGCTGCTGCGGCAGAAATCTCTCAAAGCACTTGCCTCCCAGACCTTGAGTGTAAGGAGACGGGTGAGGCAGTAGTGCGTGATGACCTGACCGATGATCACGATGTCCATTAGCATTGTCGATCTCTTGCA
Organism: Rhipicephalus sanguineus; assembly: GCF_013339695.2. Lineage (NCBI taxonomy): Eukaryota > Metazoa > Arthropoda > Arachnida > Ixodida > Ixodidae > Rhipicephalus > Rhipicephalus sanguineus. The sequence goes on from NW_023614679.1 coordinate 86,958, forward strand.
TCATTGCCATAGTTTAGCCTTCGTATATTTTACGCAATTCACAGCGACTTATTTTAGGCCACTTTACAGCCACGTTACATTAATCATGTGCATCCCGTTTGTCACTGCTACCTAACACTCATAGTCATGGCGCTCTTTGGCCAACCATGGCCCTTGCGCCAATAAACTCCATCATCAATCAATACATGCGTGCCGCTAAAATGCCTGTCACTTCTGTTTCCGGACATCGCGGAATGAAATCTGGGAACGCTCGCAGTAGATATATGGGAGAATATCGAATTTTAATTGCTTAGCGTTTATGGAAGAGCACGCGAACGGTTGAAACGCGTTGACACTTTTCCTCAGATATACTTTATCCATGGATCTTCATCCAGAACAGATTTTTCGTAATTCTTTCCGCCAGCACGTCTGAGTTTGTAATCACTCTGCGGTAAATATCCCCTAAAAGGCCCTGCCCTTTCGAGCTCACTTGCTAGGGTTCCAATTCGAATTTTTGCTTGCTTTCTTAAAAATTTCATCTCATTAGTAAAATCATATCTCCTGGTCGGAGCAGCCGCAAATGCGCAGCTGTCAGTAGAGAGCCCGCCGCTGACGGCCCACAGTGAAGCGGCTACGCCATGTTACACGTCCGCCCTTTCGGGGGACGTGTAACGTGTAACTCATTTTCGCTTAAGAGCGAAGCAATGAATGCGATACCAAAAAATTGTATTGTTAAACGAAGTAAGGCTAGCAGCTAACTCTTTTGGATCCGATCTCGCGTAACTCAACAAAACGCTGGTTTAAGGGAATATGCCCCGCTCCAGGAACCGAAGCGTTTTCTTGCTCTGAGTTCTCTAAACGCGAAGTAAGCGTTGAGAGCACAGCAAGTTTACGAACCGTCTCCTGATGCCTCGAGACAGCGCGCAAGTGACTGCGCCCTTCAAACTGCGCCCCCCCCCCTCCGCTCCCCTGGCGTCCCTTCGTGCTCCTTACGAAAGACGGGCGGGCCGTTTCCTCTCTGTTTGATGAGCAATCGACGGCAGGCCCGCACGCGGGAAGATGTTATCTCATGCGCTGTCCGTGCGACGGAGACTGACGGCCGGCTAGTTTAATCTCCGCTTCAGTCGCGTTCGTCGCCAGCGCTCGCGAGCTTTTACCCGCGGCTAGAATGCGCGTGGTGATGTTATTAATTTGGACTTTATACGGAAAATTACGGCGACGGCAAATATCCGCCGAGAGTGTCCATATAATTGCTATCGCAGTAAAAATTTTTAAAAAGTTGAGGAGCCATTTCCAGTGATTCCACTCCTGCGCCAACTGCGCCAAAGTGCGCCAAATTGTATTTACTGCGCCATCCTGATAATATCGACGAAAATTGCGCCAAACTGCGCCAAAGTCTCGGGTTTGGGGGTGTCTATCACCGGCAATAGCACCGCCGGCGCGTCAGAACATGTGCAGCTTGATCTTGGGGCTGCCAAAGTCGCAACCATGGACCAAGAATTATTCCGCTGAATAAATAGCGCTCGCGCGTCCGTCCCGAGTAAGCCACGATGCCATGCACGGTGTCGACGCAGCTTCTGTTCTGCAAGTCGGCTCGACAGCAAAACGCGCTCTCCGCAGAGGCTCGTGACGTCTATAGGCCTATCGGTAGCAGGAAAGTGCGACGGGAATTCATCGGCGGACGTCGTCTGTTCCAGAAACACTGCTCATAGCTCGTTTCAAGCGTCACACGGCACGCAAGGAAAGCAATGTTCAGTAATAACTACATGCGTGCCGCTGAAATGTCTCGCTTCTGTTTCTGGACATCGCGGAATGAAATCTGGTATTGCTAGCAGTAGATATACGGAACAATATCGAATTTTCCTTGCTTCGCGCTTATGGAAGAGCACGCGAACGGTGGGAACGCGTTGACACTTTTCCTCAGATACACTTTATCCATGGATCTTCATCCAGAAGAGCCTTTTCGTAATTCCTTCCACCAGCACATCCGAGTTTGTAATCATTCTGCTGTAAATATCCCCTAAAAGGCCCTGCCCTTTCGAGCTCACGTGCTAGGGTTCCAATTCTAATTTTTGCTTGCTTTTTTTTAAAATGTAATCTCATTAATAAAAGCATATCTCCTGGTCGGAGCAGCCGCAAATGCGCATCTGTCAGTAGCAGGCCCGTCGCTGATGGCCCACAGTGAAGCGGCTACGCCATGTTACACGTCCGCCTCTCGCTTTCGAGGGTCAATAGCTGACGGTTAAAAAAACTCAGTTTCGCTTAAGGGCGGAATGCGATACCAACAAATTGTATTGTTAAACGAAGTAAGGCTAGCAGCTAACTCTTTTGGATCCGATCTCACGTAGCTCAACAAAAAGCTGGTTTAAGGGAATGTGGCCGCCCCAGGAACCGAAGCGTTTTTGTGCTCTGAGTTCTCTAAACGCGAAGTAAGCGTTGAGAGCACAGCAAGTTTACGAACCGACTCTTGATGCCTCGAGATAGCGCGCGCGCAAGCGACTGCGCCCTCCGAACGATCCGGTCCCCTCTCCCCCCCCCACCCCCTCAGCTCCCCTGACGTCCGTTCGTGCTCCTTACGAAAGACGGGCGGAGCGTTTCCTCTCTGTTTGGTGAGCAGTCGACAGCAGGCCCGCATGCGGGAAGGTGTTATCTCATGCGCTTTCCGTGCGATGGAGACAGACGGCCGCTTCAGCCGCGTTCGTCGCCAGTGCTCGCGAGCTTTTACCCGCGGCTAGAATGCGCGTGGTGATGTTATTAATTTGGACTTTATACGGAAAATTACGGCGATGGCAACGGCAAAAATCCGCCGAGAGTGTCCATATAATCGCTATCACAATAAAAATTTTAAAAAATGAGCCATTTCACTCTGTGAAGTGGATGATAAGCGAAGCTGTTTCGCGCATGGCACAGAGGTGACATGGTGGGGGATAGTTTGGTATGTAAGGCCAGGTTGTTAACGGCCAGGCTGTTAACGTTCAATACGCAATAATAATGCGAAAGCCTTAGATGCTTTCTCAAACACGAAAATTGACCGTCGACGGCGTCAATCGATTGATGCAAAAAATAATCATGTGATGGCGTCATAGATCGTCAAAATTTTTGACGTCATCATGGGATCATATATCGTGATGTCACGTGATGACGTCATCACATGGCATTGTCGCTTTACACTGCTTCCGTGATCGGTGCGTCGATCATGGAGCTAGCGCAAAACCAGGTGAGGTACAGAAAGCTTGCAGAGAGGGAGGGGGACGATCAACCCGTCGATCGAGAAGAAAAAGAACGTGGCTTTGGCGTTGGAGTTTTCTGAGGGGAATGCATTAGGGACAGTGTGGCTCTTTGGCATTGAGGCACTGCTGTAGGTCACGGCGTTTGTCTACCACGTCTGCTGATAACCACATAGATGTACTTAGAGTCTTATTTAATAAAATGTAATTTTATTGATCCGGCATTCTGTTCATTTGTTAGTGTAGAAAATGATCGCCGAAGAGGTTAATCCAAAACACTCAACTGCATGAGCCCTTATTTTTTCATTAGCGAGTGACGTATGGAGTTCTCCTGCGATGATTTTTTCCATGAGATTTGCAATGAATCGAATTATTGCTAGCTGTTCATAAGAGCCCCATAATAATATTCAGGGGCTTGAATGTTATTGCAATATGCTTCTGTATTGCACTCCAGGATGTAAAGTTTGCTGCTCCAGAGTGCTCCCAGGTGCAAAATTATCTGCTCCAAAGTGCTCTAAGATGAAAATTTTTGCTGCTCCAAGTGCTCCAAAACGGAAATTTTGCTGCTCCAAAAATTGCTCCAAATCAGAAGCCCTCGGTAGCATCACTGCATTTCACTCTTGAAGTGGATGATAAGCAAAGCTGTTTCGCGCATGGCACACAGGTGACATGGTGGAGGACAGTTTGGTATGTAGGGCCAGGCTGTTAACGTTCAATACGCAATATTAATGCGAAAGCCTTAGATGCTTTATCAAACACGAAAATTGACCGTCGGCGGCGTCAGTCGATTGATGCTAAAAATAATCATCATGTGATGGCGTCATCATTGCGTTATAGATCGTCAAAACTTGTGACGTCATCATGGCGTAATATATCGTCATGTCACGTGATGACGCCATCACATGACATCGTCACTTTACACTGCTTCCGTGATCGGTGCGCTGATCATGGAGCTAGCGCAAAACCAGCTGAGGTGCAGAAAGCTTGCAGAGAGAGAGGGGAGGATTACCCCATCGATCGAGAAGAAAAAGAACCTGGCTTTCGCCTTGGGGTTGTCTTAGGGGAATGCATCAGGGACAGTGTGGCTCTTTGGCATTGAGGCACTGCTGTACATCACGGCGTTTGTCTGCCATGTCTGCTGATAACCACATAGATGTATTTAGAGTGTTATTTCGTAAAGTGCAATTATCTTGATCCGATATTTTGTTTATTTGCTAGTGTCGAAAATAATCGCCGAAGAGGTTAATCCAGAACACTCAACTGCATGAGCCCTTATTTTTTCATTAGCGAGTGAAATATGGTGTTCTCCTGAGCATAGGCGTGCGCAGGGTTCCCCATCAGGGGGGGGGGCGAAGCTTCATCGCAGCGCCCCCCCACCCTACTAAGTCAATGTATGGGGCAGATTTGGTGCCCCCCCCCCTCTTAGGTGACTAGAAGGGTCAATGTACGGGGCAGATTTTGCGCCCCCCCTCTTAGGTGATTAGGAGGAGGGCCCCCCCTGCCCCCCTCCCCCCCTGTGCGCACGCCTATGCTTCTGAGATGATTTTTTCCATGAGATTTGCAATGAATCGAAATATTTCTAGCCTTCATAAGAGCCCCATAATAATACTCAGGTGCTTGAATGTTAATGCAAAATTATCTGCTCCAAAGTGCTCCAAGATGAACACTTTGCTGCTCCAAAGTGCTCCAAAATGGAAATTTTGCTGCTCCAATGTGCTCCAAGATGAAAATTTTGCTGCTCCAAAGTGCTCCAAAACGGAAATTTTGCTGCTCCAAAAAATTGCTCCAAATCAGAAGTCCTCGGTAGCATCACTGGACATCCTAGATTTGCTCCAGTGGTGGAAGTTAAGAATAACGACTGCCGACCAAGGCAGATGTGGTGTGCCCGTGCGGCCAGCGCGAGCAGTGCAAGAAGCTTTAGCGCTGCAGGATATGTGATGCAACAGCACATGGCGTGCTTAAAGCAGGAATCTACTGATACTTTGATTTTTCGCACAATAACATGTTAAGAGGTTAACTATAAACTATGCAATAAGAAACCTATAGACTGTATATACTAGCAGGGTTGCCAATGGTGGCTACTTTTCGCCAAATTGGCGAATTTGAGAGGCCCGTGGCGACCTAAAATTATGAATGGCGACATGGCGAATTTTTGGCGATTTTCGGGTCAGGTCTCCTACTGAGTTATGCATCCTAAGCTCAGTGTCTTCACAACGAATGAGCGGCACTATTCTCTGTATTTTTCTGGGTTTTGAGGTGCACATTACGTGCCGTTCGGTATGTCCGTCCTGTAACTCGTGTGTATCTCCTCAATTGATCTAGATGCTTCTATGTCCTCAATTCATCGAGACTCATCTAGATGCTTCAGAGCTTCTCTAAAGTTTCTCTTCTGAAGGGGATAGATGACGGGTTGGTCTTGTGTTTCGGCCATTTGTTCCGCCAAAGTTCCAACTGTTCTGAGTAGCTTGACGACTTATTGACTGCTGCAGTATCCCCTAAATGAGCTCGTATAGCGAAGATTGGCGGATACGCGCGTGTTTGTGCAATAAAAAAGTATTTATTCAGGCATTTTCCACTTCTCGGTAAGCGTGTGCAATGAAAACAAATGCGATATAACTTTTTACACTGCCTACCCGTTCAATTATAACGCATCGGATTGACGCGGGTAGAAGTGACTATAGGAAAGGGATAGTGGCGTCCGGTATCATATTAGTTCACACTGAGAGGTATAAGACTCACTAACGGTACCTGTAAGACTTCTGTCTTACTACTTTCAATAAACCTGTTAATTCTTTTTTTTTCATATAAGGGGATGTAAAGTTGTCTACAAACAACGCCTTCACGGTTTTCGCTCAAGGTTTACCACACTTTTCTCTCTGAAACGAGCGGACAGGGATGGAAGGATATAACGAGCGTTTTATCCATTCATACTTGCCCCACCGCGCACATCTTGCGGCTAGTCGGAGAACCAGGTGCACCAAGCACACCCATGGTGAAGCGGGCGATGCGACTGGCCTTGAGGAATGTCAATACACTTTAAGGGCTTTGAATGGCACTGTATGCTACGGGGCTATACATAAGCGGAAATTCTTATTCCTAGGATATGCCGCAAATATCTAGAATGGCGACTTTTTTGGCGAAATTTGTAAAAAAATGGCGACTTTTGGCGACTTTGTGCTCGTCGTTTGGCGACATTTACTCGAAAGTCAGTGGCAACGCTGTATACTAGCAATGGTGTGGTATATGAAAATAATGCTATGACAAATACTTTTTTTTTCCCTTTCGGCTGCTTATACGCATGTACGTGGGGCATGCTGTTCATATATTACCTAGATTAGTGTATTTAAAACAACGGTCACAAATTTGGTTTTTTCCCCTCTGTTTCTCTTGCTGTGGCAAGGTGCTACAATGGTGAAGACAGGTGCTACATATCGAGAAGGGTGCACGATTAGCTTTCTGGTTAGAGCATGCTATAAATTTCAATAGGCTATAGAGTGCAACTCTGCCAAGCCAATCTAGAACACAACTCTAGCGGTGCTCCGTGTTACGTGGCGGCGAAGTCATCACGCCTTCCATATGGGAGGCTGTTACCAGCTCCGCGCTAGAAGAACAGCTATATGGGCAATCCAACGGGCCCGTGACGCAGCAGAGAGACTTGGTCTTTCTGTTCTGATGTCGGAGCGGCCCGCAACGTGCTAGAGTGCGTTCCGATGGACCATAATAAAGTTTATCCATCCATCAATGCATTCTTTGTTGTTATTGCGCTCCCTATCGAAACTGAACTCGTGCTGCAAATCACTTTCCTTGCTACAATGTCTGCTAAGAAACGCCCTTCATTATCCGCAGTGTACTTGCAGAACAAATGGGTACAGTATACCACTGCCGAACAAACATTCATTGAATCCAGTATGTCCGCTCAACTGTTTGCACCGTGAGCCCCTTTTTACAAGAAATTACCGTATGTTAAAATATATTTGTTAGCGAAACATGCGCCAACAAAGCGTAGATATTTGCCACTTAAAACACCTTGCTGTCGATTCCATGTTCGGGCAAAACCACCTAGATTACTGGGTCGGGCCTCAGTCGGGCCTGATCTGTGGTCGGGCCGGGCCGGGCCGGGTAGTCGAAATTTTTTCTCGGGTTCGGGCCGGGCCCGGGTCTCACTTTGAGTCACCGGGCCGGGTTCGGGCGGGTAAATTTGAACGAGTTCCGGGTCCGGGCCGAGAATTACGGCCCGTGCAGTGCTCTAGTTCGTACAGCCTTCCGCGCCCGTGGCGTGGGCTCCGTTACACAGCTTGCAACGTGGATTGCACCGCGCCGCGTGGTCTGCCGCCGGGTTAGGCGCGCCACACACAAAGCAGATCTTGGTTTCCGGTGTGGGGCATACATCGGCCCGATGTCCGATTTTACCGCATGTCCTGCACACGTTGTGGTGTTGTCTGTATAATGCACACTTTACTATAATGGAGCCATACTTTATGTAGTTGGAGACCTTTGTTCCTGCGAATAAAATGACGTAGTGTTTCCAATCCTGTGCGCCTCGAGGGCCTGCGGGTTTGCTTGGTTAACGACATTCTCGTGTAGATCTTCGGCAGTGTTCTCTACTGCGATGCCACGGATCACTCCTTTCACTGTGCCGTGAGGCGCGGTACAGTAGGCATGCGTTTCGTAGTTACGGCCCCCAATGTACAGGAAGCGTGCGCTTGCGTAGTAGCGTGCTCGTTCTTCATCGGGCGATGATGTTCTGCGTGGGGTTAGTACAGATCGTATCTGCTTTCGCTGCGGTCTTGGGAACGTTGGCTGCCGTTATGACTGCGGACATTACGATGTCGGCTTCGAGTCTCGCTAGGCATAGCCCTCCTCTCGGTCGTATTACAATCTTCTGCTCTTCCCGCGGGAAATTTAGCGGCGTGCGTGCGGGACGCTTTGGTGATTATCGCTATCATGCGTTTTGCTTGAGCTTCGCTAAATTGCGAAGTTGGCTTGCTGCTTTGGGTAACTTCGTTGAGCTGGGGCTTATTAAGTCGTTGGCTTACTTGTGTTCCGGAGGTTTTCCATCCCACGATGTCGCTTGGGTGTAAGTCGTTGCCGCGCACCGCGACTGCGGTGCGGCCGGTGCTGCGCAGCACCTCTTGGTCGTTGATCGTGTCAGTGGTCGTAGTGTCGTTGCCGCCAGCACTAAAGTCCATGTCTTCCGTAGCAAGGGCCGTGAAACGGTTGTGGGAAACGGCCTCGAGCAGCGATGAGGCCGAGGCCATCTTCGGCGATGAGGAGTCGAGCGTCGTGGCGTCGAGCGGGGCCGAGCGGCCGACGCAGCTGCGCGCCGCGGCCGTACTCGTGCTAAGCCTAGGCGTGGTCCGCTAGACCCAGCATCGCCCAAGTGAAGAAAACGTCGAAAATTGACGAAACGTCCTGTTGACAGGTCCAAAAATGGTATCAATCGAGTCCAGGGATGTTCACGGACACTGTAGTGATGATTTCCAATCGATTGGAAGCAATTAAGGCGGCGCAATTAGCGAAACCTGCGGAGTTCATGCGCAGCACGTCTGCTCAGCTCGGTGACCGGAGCGTCCCCCTGACTATCAGAGGAAATGTGACCGCAATCGACGGAACTGTTTTGCCTACGACAACGTTGGGGTCCAGGACACGAAGGTTCTTTAATTGCTCATTTTTCAAAGGGAACCGCAGGTAAATCTAGTGTACTGCCTCAATACAGAACTCTAAACACCGCAGCCTGAAGTTGTGTACCTGGTTCTCATTTAGTCCATGCGTGCCACCGGCTAACGCTGCAGTTGGCTTCGCTCCCAGGTATATTTCCCCCAGTGGCAGGAACATCGCGGGGTCTTTGTACTGCACATCAGATAACGGCGTGGCCTCGAAGTAGTCTCGCTTGATGTAGCATTCCAGGATGCATTTTAGCATACACGACACCTTTTCGTGCAACAAGTGGATTCTGGTTTCCTCGTACTGCATCTCTTTATTTAGGTTGGTGAAAAAGGGCAGCATGTATTCAAGAAACTCAAGGTAGAGCTTCTCTGAAGGGTCACTCAATTTCTGAAGGATGGTTTCTGCAGCAAGCAGGCGGTCCTCAATGGCTGCTTTTCTAAAAAGTAAAATGAGGGTCGGCATCTGCTCAAGCAGGCGGGTCACAACTTCGAGGGACAGCCACCTCGTTTGGCTTGGGTGCAGCAGCTTATGTGGCTTTACCTCTGCCAGCTTTTGGAACTCTTGATAAGCAGACGTCTGCTTGGGAGACAAAAAGTAGTTGAACACATCGCGGGCCAGCTCCTCAATTCCCCTTGGTAGTGTGTTGCATGCGTAGGAGACGCAGAGATGGAATGAGTGGCAAACGCATTTCATAATGCAAATGCCCGGAATATCTGCTTGCAGCAGCGATGCGACGGAATGGCGAGAGCCCATCATCACGTTCGCTCCGTCGGCTGCAAAACCGATCAAGTTGGTTTCGTAAGGAATTTCTGCGTTAGCAAACACTGCTTTCAGGCTACTGTAGAGACAGCTGGCGGTCGCATCACGGACTGGTACTAGGTCCAGAAACGCATGAACTGCGCCTCCGTTGTCATTCGTTACTCGTGCGTCGAGGGACAATTGCTTCACCGTTCCCCTGTCTCTGGATTCATCTACAAGAAGAGAGAACTTCTGCTTGCGCAAACGTTCAACGATCTCTTGGCGACTCTGCTCTCCAAGAACGTTCTTTATGATGGTAGTGCACTTTGTCCGGCCGCAGTTTATATTCTTTGCAATTTGCGAATCATCACATGCTGTCTTGATCACATCGACCAAATGCGCGTTGCATTAAATGGCAAGTTATGCTCTGTGATGAACGCTGCAAGTCTGATTTCAGCCTCTTTGACAGATTTGTTTAGTAGACTATGCGCACTTACTGAAGGCATAGACGTCAGCGTGCGGGTCGATTGCAATCTTTAAAGTGGTCATGAACCACTTTTCCAAGTAATGATCTAATGACTTCAGTATCGGAGTGTACTGCCTCCCGAATCGATTGCCGCAAAAATTTCTCGAATCCGTCAAGAATCAGCGGAGTTACGGGGGTTTGGCGCACGCTCCCAGCGCTTTCTCTCTTTTCTCGTGCCGAGGAGCGCACTGGAAGCTAGACAGGGAGGGATGGCATGGGGGAAAGAAGTTACGTCAGCGCGCGTCATGAAACGCGATCGCTCTCCCGCTGTGATTCGCTTGCGCGAGTGCGGCTACCGTGTACCGAGGAGTGCGGCGCCGGCAAGTGGCGGCACCCCGCGGCAAGAAGCGCATCTGATCCGAACGCCGCTCTCGATTTACGTCGGCTATCGGCCAATAAGCATGCTCTGTCTCTTGCGACGTAAACTGACAGATCCGCGACGTAAACGGACAGACGCCCCGCCCACCGACGAGAGTGAGAACCGGCCTCTGTTTGAAAAGAGGGTGCCTCGGGAAACGGCAACTTCGCGCTCCGCTTGTGGCCATTACGCTTTCCTACTCCTACGATACAGACGTCATATCAGATTAACATCTGTAGTTCCAGTGCTGGCTCCGCTTTTATAGCAGTCTAATAAACAGTACGTTTGTATTCCTATAATTGATTCAGCAAGCTATATTTAAGCATTGCTCGACCCCGGAGGAATACATTAACGAAAGTTACATATGATATGCAGATCACCGCACCGTAAATTGCACTTAGTCCGCCAGAACGACGCAGTGTCCTCTTCATTCCTTACGATGCTGGGCGATGGCTTCATGCTGACCGAGGATGATGCCAGATTGATCGACAGCCGCTTTGTAGACTAGGCAACGTAGGCCACATACGCCCAGGTAGTCTACAAATACGACAAACACCATCCACTGATGTTGGTCTACGTAGCACTATCTAGACCTACCAGCCTCGACGGCCTACACCTCACCAACGCGAAGGGTGGCTTCGGGTTCCGACATGTCGCTGGCTCTGTCGACAGACAATTTGTCGACGAAATGAGCGAGGCATCCACGAATTCCAACAGCTCTACTATACCACATACTTCACTACACATGCTCCCCTCGTCACCACGATCACGACCGGATCCTATTCGCAATGCCCATAGACTGTCGCGCCACCGAGCGGAATTCAGGAGCGTCCTCTCGAGGAGGGTTAGTAGACGACAAAATGGCGGCACTATGCAGTCGCTCCCTTGTTCGGCCGTGCTAGCCTCAGTGTTAACGCGTTGGCAAGAAAGGAACACTACGACTTTGCATGTTCCCTGCATCAGTGAACAAACCGGGCCCTCCGTGACACCAGAAATCTGATTCGTTCTTGCGAGACGCGAAGTTTTCGTGAAAATACGTGGCAACTCGCGCTTTCAATGCTAGCCCACAGTGTACACATACTATCAGCTTCGCGAGGCTTTCTGTAGCCACGTAGGTAAGTTAAATGTTATCGTCTCACATATTCAGTTGAAGCTCACCCTGTTTTACTTGCATATATAATTGGTCAGTGTTTCTTGTAGTGCATGAGTCCCATAACACTGCACGCGGGCTCGCGATGTGCTCATGTATAACTGAGCGATCTCAAGTTGGCGATACATTAAAATAGGGCCTCTATCCTTTGTCAGCAAAGCGCTGTTACGAATCGTGCGAGCGACGTTTAAATCATTCGAGGACGCGTCTGCTCGACGCCTTTCGTGGAGCGAACCGCTGCCACCGCTGCGCCGCTTTTTTTTGTACGTTTGTTGATTAGGTGGCAGCACACTGTAAGCGATTTGCAGCTTGTTGACCGGTCTGAGAGCAAAACGTTCTCCGCGCCCAGACCACCCAGACGTCTGTCTAATTGTAAACGTGGTGACGCGGAGTGGTCGAAGTCGTTCGGCGGAGGAAATTCTTCAGATTGCTTTCAGCAGTGATGTTGAAAGAAACCATCTTGACGACGAGGATTTTTCACTGGACGTAGAAGACTGTGAAAGCACCGAGAGTGACAGCGACGATGAACCACCAGCACTAATACTCACGAGGATCGAGTTGCACTTCACGTCCCCTCGTGCGTTAATGTTCTTTCACGCTCGTAAGTCACTTTGATTGTATTTAATGTATAATATCCTTGAGCGAGATCAAAATAAACGCATAGTTCCTCTTGTGCATTGCATGTATCACAATTATTGTGGACATTATGGAGCGCCGCATGCCGCCAACACGCTCGAGCTCGACCAACGAAGCGAAATGGTTAGAGCGATGGAACGTGCAGTCACGGCCACAATCCACACCTCTCGGCGAACTTCTTCGACGTTGCGAAAAGCATACGTGTTTATTCTTTTCGATATTCATGTTTCGATCGTGCTGATCGAACCTGCAACATGCGAGTGAAGTACACACTGCTAGAGTCTCAGCATGGCTGTGACACAAGCGCTACTGAATGGCATGTTAAATGCTTGTGTTCCGTTGAAGACGTAACTCCGAGTTTTCGACTGCGCAAGTAATGACGACGGGGTATTATCACAGAACACTTTTATGTTTGCAAGCCATCATCACGCGCAGCAGCGATGGCGCTACTCGCTGGCGGCCTACTACTGCGACAAATCCGTCAGGCAGGCTCGGTACGTACTACCTCGGAGTGCCGTTCAGCTCATACGTCAATTCTAGTTCATACAGGTTAATGTAGCACGCACAGGATTTCGCAAAGCATCGTTATGCACGGTAACTGAGCTGAAATATAACTTTTCACTTCGCAGCAAATAATTAGGTGGCGAGTACTTAGCACTTTCCATGGTTTGAGAAAGTATTTTAGTCTCATATCCATTTTAGCGCAGCTCATGACTTCATCCGGTGAAAGTGGCACGGTCCGTACGTCCGCACGTCCTATCTGTTCCTATGCTAACAAACGGGTTGACCCTCCTCCTGGCGCCATATTGAAAAGCACGGCGCGCCACCTATAGTTCGTGGGCATTGCGAATAACAAGTCATGACCAGCTGCTGGTGCTCACTGATCACGGTGATGATGCCCTTGTTCAAGAACTGTCAAGAACTTCTGGTACACATGCACACGGGTTCGTGAAACGTGCGGGCGTTCTCGGGACACGTATAAGTAGTACATATCAGCTTACCGCTTCTAGTGTTGGTAATACCCACGTTGCTATTGGCAGCATTACCCAAACGTAAAGAACTGGTTATATAACACATATGCGGCTCTTCAACATATATAAGTGTGCGTATAAAATTTATACAAATCTTTAGCGCCATTTTGTAACGTGTCGCTCAGCAAAAAAGTTACGCCACAGTCACCTACCCGCCGCATGCTTCGCATAACATCGACTCCCACGGTACGTGGGATCTGCCGAATTTTCTTTTTTAGCTGCATTGTTTTGCATCCATCGCTCAATAGCATCTCAAATGTTTCAATCTGTTCTAAGCAACCTCAAGACTGCTACAAGAGATTGGATATTTTGGCCGTCACGTGCCGCAGTACGCAAAACTATGCCTGCAAGTTTTCGCGCTTTTTACCCAATGTGCAGGGTAATTATCGATTGCACTGAATTGGAAACAGAAATGCCGCCAGGAATGAAGGAGGGAAACCTTTAATATTCGCAATATAAGGGAAAGTATACATTAAAGTATTTAATTGGCATTTCACCAAGTGGAGCAATTACATTCCTCTGTGAAGGATTTGGTGGCAGAGCTACTGATGCTACACTAACAGTTGAAGGTCAGTTTTTAGCAATGTTGGAGCCTGGTGACGTCTTACTAACTGACAAGGGCTTTCCAGGTATTCGTACTGGTGTTGGTGGCCAGCGGGCAACCTTAGTTATGCCACCATTTGCAACCAGCCCCCAGTTCACTGAATCTGAAGTTAATGCAACCTATGAAACAGCATCTGTTCGAATCCACGTTGAAAGAGTTATACAACGACTGAAGACTTTTTCCTTCATTAGTCACAGAATACCATATGAACTAACAGGTTACGTCGACGACATAGTACATGTTGCTGCTCTTATCACAAATGTGAAGCCAGGTATCTTTGCAAGCAATGATAGCAATTCCTAATGACCAAAATGCATCTAGTATGTGCCAAAATGTTAGAATAGACAGGGAATGCAAGGATGATTCTGGATGTAAATTGTGGTTGCACGAGTTCACGACAGGGGATGTGATGTGGCACGGACATTGCTCAGTTCCTTCAACTTTTGTCCGGCATGGCCTTCGTGCAGGTGTCCCAGTACAGACAAAACCACACAAACGTTTCTCATTCGACATTTTTATTCGGTCCTACACAACATTGCTATCTCGTTATCGCCAAGTTTGGCAGATAATATGTAAAATAAAAATCTCGAAGCTTTGGAATTGCTTCCGCCAAGTACTCATCTCTCACAATCCTGAGTGTCTTTGTGTCTTTCGAAGTATAAATATACAACCAACACTCTTTCAACTGCAGTACATATAATGACAGTTGAATTTGTGAATAATATGTGTGTCTTTTCTTTAACTGTTCGCCCTCTAGAAGGTATGGAAGTGGTAGGGCTTCTTTCAATTTCCCATTCCTTCTACTGTATGGGCACTTGATTTCCAAGAGTGTCGTTTGGTCATCCTGTGTCCTACAATGCAATAAAAACGAAAATCACACTTCATTGATCTTGTGTCTGTTACTTTCAGTAATGTCGACATGCACTTTAAAAGTTGATTCACATACCGGAATATGCCATCTGAGCTACAAGCAAGCCATGGCTCTTTTGGACAGACTGTATTAAGCCGTACAACGAAACTGTGCCGTTTTCTTTTTCGAAAGATGCCCGTGCGGTTGATTCCATTTTAATTCCATATTGCACGGATGGGCCGTTGAATTCTTTCGGTGATATCAGGAGCTTAGCGCGCTCTTCAAGACTCCTCGTGCAGGGAAGTATCCTGTATGCCTGAAAATATAGAAGTTAATTATTTGTTTCGTGACAAAATGCTTCAAATGTTCCTAGATCACCTTGGTCCCTGTTATTCGCGGGACTCTTCCTTCTTTCCACCTTCCTTTATCCTTCAAAGTTGCTTCAGCCAGAGAAGGTACATCAGTAGGTGAAATTTCGACCCGTGCCTTATATGTGTCCAGCGCGGCTCCTGAAACGATGGACAAAATGCAATTTTAGCATACTCATTATCAAGGTGTCGTGCAGAAGCTTGGAGTGAGAAAAACTCAAAACCTTTCAACGAAATTTTTCTTTATCACAACGTTGCCACTGTCGATTTTTTTTCCACAGAATACGAAGGAAACTCCGTGTTTGTTCTCTGCCACTGGAAAAGTTCAATCTTATCAATTGCTTTCATCGGTTCGTCATGTTACTCACTTGCACATGCCTCTGCTGCGAGCACGTCGTTTGCAGCGCATTTCATGTCGCCAAAGTGGCGGAGAACATATTCCACTAGAATGGGTGTCACAACAGCTGAAATGTGGCACAGAATTCAACAGGTTTGACATTTCTTGCGGTCCCATCAAGCCAACTACAACAAGGGCATTACAACCTATGACACTTTTCAAAAATCTAACTTGGCTTCCTTGCAACAATGTTTTTTTCCGCAAAAAACACTAGCTTACCGAAATAGATGCAGTATCTGAGCCAAGCTTCTCAGTTGCAAAAGCACGTTCAAGGAAAGCCAGTTAGATTTTTGTAAATTGTCACCTAGTGCATACTGCAGCTGCAGCAATATTCAGCGACCGAGGGAATGAAAGCAATTCTACAAAACGTGGGTGTTTTCCACTCCGAGTAGTGCTTACCATTTTTTCCTTTGGTTTTGTTGGCTTCGCGTACTTCCCGTAGACCTTTTTTTGGTTTGGTACACCCCAAGCCTGCGGCAAACTTGTTTTGGATATGGTCTCACTGCGCTGCAAAAACACAGCTACCGCGGCCGCGTGTTTGCACTTGCCGGCGATGCCGGCTCTACAGTCACATGTGGCGCCTATCGCTTGCCTGCTGCCTGGAGATAACTGCACACACAAGCAAGAATAGAGGTATAATTCCTGACAAAACAGTGTAGTCATGCGAGACTAAACTCTCCTAAAGCGGAAGTGCTTCGCCAATGAAAAGAACCTTTTATAACTTGAAACCAGCCTGCTTTTTTCTCACAACAAATTGTTATTACGACACTACTTTCGAACATATAGTGCATAAGAGTAACAAAAAATGTAAAGCTTACCGTCAGCTTCACGTGCTTCGATGGTGCATTTATCCGAGTTTGTGCAATACAACGGGCGGTGATTTCGACGCCAGCTACGGTGACTTCTTCCTTCACGTCGTGCACATGGCCAGCTTCGTAGAGCAGTTCACCCTTCGTGATATTTGCACATCGGAAAAAGTTCTCAATTTCGCGTAGACGTCGAAAACCGGCTGTTATGACCAGGGGTACTGCGCTCGGCGAAGGCATCGCATTGAACTGCTCTCCCGACGCTAACGAGCAAGTAGCCGCAGTGGCGCTGCTGAGGCGGCGCGATGGTGGAGGCTCCTGGCGACTGCAACATGACTATAAGCAGCACTGTATGGCGGTTTCTTTTTTCGATTTAGAAAAAGCTTATGATACAACGTGGAGACACGGAACTTTACTAGACCTCGCAAGCCTGGGAATTCGTGGGAAAATGCTCAATTTCCTTGCCGATTTCATGACATATCGAACATTCCAAGTACGTTTGGGCTCACAAACATTCTTCCAGGAAAATGGTGTACCGCAAGGTTGTATCCTCAGCACCACTCTTTTCATAGTCAAAACGAACTCAATCAACAAGACCGTATCACCCATAATAATGCACTCCGTATATGTCGACGATCTTCTAAATCGCCTGTCGTGTCTCCAGTCTTTCATCCTGTGAGAGACAACTCCAAATTACAATCAATAAGCTTACGAAATGGGCCAACCAAAATGGTTTTGACATATTTTAGCCGCGAAAGATCACATACACAAAGCAAAGAAACATAAAACTGACAGGACGGGCGGCACTTCCAACTGAATTAGACTGAGCGCAAACCCAGAAAGAAATATACAACAACACAACCTTAGGCTATCCAGCTATCGAACAATCTCTTTTCTGATCGATACAACGTCACCGAAGTATCACTGATACCCCTTTCTCCTTTCTTTCTTATGTAATAGGCTTCCATCAACTCACGCGCAGTTTGATACTTGCTTCCGCCTATAATCTTTATCTCTTTAAAACGTGGTTGGCACTTGCAGGTTTTGCAATGCATAGGCAAATGTGCCACGCCGTCCTTCATTAAATTCAGTTCATGCTCCCTGGCTCGTTCATTACATCGCCCGGTCTGCCCGATGTAGGAGTTGCCACAAGAAAGGGGAATTTCATATACCACGCCTTTGGCACAATTCCCGTACGTCGTGCCATGTTTCTTGCCGCATCTCTTTCGGCTCGCCTCCAAAAAACTGCCGCTGTCCTCTTTACGCAAAAAAGAGGAATATTCGCTGACCCAGTTCTTAAACTAAACAACATCGAAATGGAGGTAAAGCAAGAATATAAGTTTCTAGGAATTACATTTGACCGAAAACTTAACTTTCTGGCTCACATAAACACACTGTAAACCAAGGCAAACAGAGCACTCAACCTTCTAAGTCTTATCCCATAAGCACTCGGGTTACGATTGTCTATGCCTGCTGCGTATTTACCGTTCCGTTGCGCTGAGCATTTTAGATTACAGTTGCGTTGTTTGTTGCTCAGCACGAGATTCACACATAAGTCGTCTGGGCCCTGTGCACAGTCTTGGTCCGCGTTTATCTAATGGCGCTTGCAGGACATCGCCCGTGCAAAGTCTGCACGTTGCAAGGGCTGAAAGTTGGGCGAGTTGGTACGGGAACATCTTAAGAAAAAACTGCGCAGCAGGACGAGACACCAAGAAAGAACTGACGAAAACAAGCGCAGACTCACAACACACTAGTTTATTGAAAAGCGTGTCAACCTTAAAAAGCCGCAGCAAAGGTGATGTGTCAGAAACAACGAAAAAAACACGTCAATCCGCGTAGCCAATAAACAACACCGGTCAGAGATTTCAAATTGACGATCACTGCCGCCTAGTCAATGATAGCACGTGGACCGCAGATAATCGAACTCCTTGTCGGACAAACTGATCAGAGGAAAGGGTGAAAGATGTGTCAGCGCTCCTTCTATCAGTTTGTCCGACAAGGAGTTCGATTATCTGCGGTCCACGTGCTATCATTGACTAGGCGGCAGTGATCGTCAATTTGAAATCTTTGACCGGTGTTGTTTATTGGCTACGCGGATTGACGTGTTTTTTTCGTTGTTTCTGACACATCACCTTTGCTGCGGCTTTTTAAGGTTGACACGGTTTTCAATAAACTAGTTGTGAGTCTGCGCTCGTTTTCGTCAGTTCTTTCTTGGTGTCTCATCCTGCTGCGCAGTTTTTTCTTAAGAGGTCTGTACGTAGACTGTAACGAGCCTCCATTGTGTGATCGACGAGCATTACTAACCATGTCCTATGTTTTAAGAAAAAGGTCATCACCTGAACGCATCTGCTACGACATTGCCGCAAAGTTTAAGTCACGCTTACACTACTTAAACAAACCAAACTTAATCAAGCCACTTACGTTTTCAAGAGTGTTGCCGCACGTATGTCATCCCTAAAGAGGCACTAAATGTCGCAAAAAAAAAAAACGACCAAGACTACCGCCATGGTTCGACTTGGCGCAGCTCTGCGATTTGTCATTAAGCCATCTAAAGAAAAGACACCCCATCAGAACACCCCATACAAGAATTTCGTGCACTTCAGGATAAATATAGGGATTACGCCGAATTTTACACAGATGGCTCGAAAAAAAAAACCATGTGGGTATTGGGATCGTGACTGGGGAAAGTGCCCTTAGTGTGAGAGTACCTCAGTGCATTTCCATTTTTACAGCTGAAGTTTACGGCTTATATGAAGCCGTTCGGAAAATCATCCCTGGCAAACACAAGAAAGCAATCATATACAAAGACTCCTTAAGCGCACTGAAAGCCGCTGCATGTCAAGTCCGAGTGTGAGCCATTACTTCGCAACATTTTAAACATGGTGTTTTTTAATAGTGCCACGTGCGTGCTATGATAAAGACGAAGACGACAGCGCAAAGGCTCATACGCGTTATACAGGAGCCAGAAAGAACAAAGAAGAAGAACTCGCTGGCGCGCCGGTATTAAAGACCGACCCGCTGTTATTCTCTCGATCTTGGCGTTACGACCTCTCTCTTGACGTCGCGAAACTGGTGGAGGTGCTGGAGCCTGCAACCCGATGCAGGAAAGCCTTATTCGGACACGTACCCCCAGTCCGGAGACTCAGCCTCTCGTCACGACTCCAGTACACCGATTCAGCCGGCGCCTCCTAGGCCTAAGTCCGGAGTTCTCGACTGTTCCTCATCTTCCCAGCATGGCCGCTCCTACAACATCAGCGGATCTCCTTCCTTCCCAGGTGACTCTTGAGCATCCTCACGTGCCTGAAATCTTCCGTGGGGAAGCGTATGAGGATGTCGAGGACTGGCTCGAACAGTTCGAACGGGTCGCTGTGGTGAATCGCTGGAGCGAACAACAGAAGCTTGGCCGTGCCTATTTCGCGATGGAAAATAGCGCTCGCACATGGTACGAGAACCGGGAGCCTACTTTCCAAACTTGGGCCAATTTCCGCCACAAGCTCCTCGAAACGTTCCAGAGCTCGGATCGGCGGGATCACGCACAGCAGCTGATCGAAGCCCGCGTGCAAAAACCCAACGAAACCGTTGCCATGTTCGCAGAGGACATGACGCGTCTGTTTCGCCGAGCTGACCCTGACATGCCCGAGTCGAAGAAGGTGCGTCATCTGATGCGGGGCGTCAAGGAACCGCTGTTCGCGGGCCTTGTACGAAATCCGCCGACAACAGTCGACGAATTTATAAAGGAGGCGACTGTTATTGAGCGGGCACTGCAGCAACGATGCCGCCACTTTGACCGCCTGCCCAACCACACGCCAATGAGTGCTGCGGCTCAGAACGCTAGCCGTTGGCGAAAGTTCCCTGCGACAATGATCCGGGAAATACTGCGTGAGGAGCTTCGGGCCCTCGGCGTTCCTTCTACCGAGCCGCCAGTTGCTTCTGTCGCTGAAATCGTGCGCCAGGAGTTGCGGCAAGCCTTTACATCGCCCGCGCCATGTCCTGAGCCGCGTCCGTTCAGCTATGCTGATGTGGTCCGTCGTCCTCCACCTTCACCTGAGGCAAGCGCCCTTCCAGCCACCGCCCGCTCCCGTGCCTTGGTGGCAACGGGATTCTGCGAGACGACCACCAGTTCGCAGAACCGACTTTGGCGCACGGCTGACCGTCGACCCTTTGCTTCCACTGCGGGGAACCAGGCCACATTTCACGCTACTGCCGTCATCGAGATGCTGGATTTGGCAACTTTTCACGTCCCGCTTCTTTTCGCTTGAAGACCGTCGCGCCCACGATGGTGACCGCTTGTCGACCAAGCCAAGTACCTTCACCGAGTCGTCGTTGGCAATCTCCGTCACCTGTGCGTCACACTTCCCCCGAACCGCCAGAGCTACGCTGACGTTACCAGAGGCCGTTCCCCGAGCCCACGCCGGGGAAACTAACTGCTGCGACCTCCGGGGCAAGGTTGCCAATCGTCGAGACGCCGAAAGTCCCCCCTACCGCCGCAAGAAGACGATATGACGACGACGACGAATACTAATTGCCGACGACGTCGTACGGGCCGATCTCAGTGTTCTCATAGACGGACACCACGTGACAGCACTGGTTGACACAGGCGCTGACTTCTCGATTATGCGGCAAGAGCTCGCCGACCGCCTTCGGAAGGTCAAGACGCCGTGGACAGGGCCGCACATAACAAGTGCTGGGGGTCAGCTAATGACTCCAACGGGTAAATGCACCGCTCGGCTCATAATCGGCGATTCCAGCTTCGTCGCCACTTTTGTCCTTCTACCAGAATGCTGTAAGAGCTCATTTTGGGTATGGATTTTCTGCGAGAGTACGACGCTGTCATCAACATTCCGGACCGTATGGTGACGTTTTCCGCACATCCGTATGTCGACACCACCACGGCCACCACTGACGACCGACACGTGCGTTTGCGAGTATCCGACGATGTGACGCTCCCGCCGAGATCCTGCTGCCTTGTGTCCGTATCATGTGAGCAGCCGTGTCATAAGGATGTGATAGCGGAGCAAATAGCTACGCTATTGCTTACGCAAGGTGTTTCCGTCGCGAGAGGCGTTCTGGCACTAGCTGGTGGGCAGGCAGAAGTACTCCTCACCAACTTCAGCAACGAGCGGCGTCACATCCAGAAGGGTACCGCGATTGCCTACTACGACGACATCGACCAAACGAGGGATTGTTTCGCTTTGCAACCATCACGACGCGACCACGCCTGCCTCGACGCCTTTGTCTGTCGACGTCAGCTCTACTCTGTCACCCTCTGATAGGCAGCGCCTACTGGAACTGATACACCAGTTCGAAGATTGTTTTTCGTGTACATCGAAGGTCAGGCAAACACCACTGACCCGGCACCGAATCATCGTTGAAGAAAATACGAGACCGATCCGTCAAAACCCATACCGTGTGGCTCCGAAAGAACGCGAGGAGATTCAAAAGCAAGTACAGAAGATGCTCCAGGATGACGTCATACAGCCTTCAAAAAGTCCTGGGCATCCCCCGTGGTATTGGTTAAAAAGAAAGACGGCAGCTTGCGCTTCTGTATAGATTACCGCAAGTTAACCAAGTCACGAAGAAAGACGTCTACCCGCTGCCACGCATAGACGATTCTCTGGAGTAGACTGCGGCATGCACGCTATTTCTCATCAATGGACCTACGAAGCGGCTATTGGCAGATAGAGGTCGACGAGCGCGATCGTGAGAAAACTGCCTTCGTGACGCCCGACGGTCTTTATGAATTTAAAGTCCTTCCATTCGGGTTATGCTCAGCGCCAGCCACTTTTCAGCGTTTGATGGATACCGTGCTATCAGGCCTGAATGGCAAACATGCTTGGTATATCTAGACGACGTTATTGTCCTTTTCAGCTACATTTGAAGAACATCTAAGCCGGTTATTCACAGTTCTCCAAGCCTATACGTTCGGGCTGGCCTCACGTTAAAACCAGAAAAATGTCTTTTGGCTTCAGTGAGCTTTCCTTCCTCGGCCACGTCGTAAGTCACGAGGGTGTTCGACCTGACCCAGCCAAAATAGACGCTGTTGCAAACTTTCCTGCACCACACGACAAAAAAGCAGTGAGGCGCTTCTTAGGACTATGTGCCTATTACCGACGATCATCGCGGACTTTTCGTCTATTGCGGCACCTTTGACACGACTCACACGAGAGGATGTTTCCCTTTCTTTGGGGAGAAAAGGAACAAATGGCATTTACCGACTTACGTCAACGCCTCCAAACGCCTCCAGTTCTTGCGCACTTTGACCAAGAAGCGCCAACAGCACTGCACACCGACGCCAGCAATGTAGGCCTGGGCGCCGTACTGGTACAGTGGCAAGACGGCACTGAAAAAGTGATAGCCTATGCCAGCAGAGCTCTCTCTCGCCACCGAGGAGAACTACTCGACTACCGAGAAAGAATGTCTCGCTGTGGTGTGGGCAGTTATCAAATTTCGACCATATTTGTACGGGCGCTCATTCAAGGTCGTCAGCGATCACCATTCGCTCTGCTGGCTCACTAACCTGAAAGACCCATCTGGCCGTTTGGCGCGCTGGAGCCTTCGGCTTCAAGAATTTGATATGAGCATAACTTATAAATCCGGAAAGAGACATACTGACGCCGACTGCCTCTCGCGGTCGCCCGTTGAGCCTGCCGCTGTTGATGACGAATCCATGGACGCCGCATTCTTGGGAGTCGTCAACACGGCTACTATTTCACCAAGAGCAGCGCAGCGACCTAGAGCTGCTTCCGCTCATCGATTTCTTGGAAGGACGACGTAAAGACGTGCCGCGAATTTTTGCCAGAGGACTGCCGTCTTTTTGTTTACGGAACGACGTTCTCTACAAGAAGAACTTTTCTCCAACCGGCAGCGCGTACTTGCTCGTCGTGCCTTCATCACTGCGAAAAGAAATTTTAGAAGCCTGCCATGACGAGGCCACTTCCGGTCACCTAGGCTACACCCGAACGTTGTCCCGACTGCGACGAAAATACTACTGGCCCAAACTACCTGCTGCTGTGAAACATCACGTCCAGACTTGTGCTGACTGCCAAAGACGCAAAGCGCCACCGGTAAACCAGCGGGCCTATTACATTCTGTTGAAGTACCAGCACGGCCATTCGCCCAAATTGGAATGGATTTCCTGGGCCCATTTCCCAACTTCTACTGCAGGGAACCGATGGATCATTGTCGCCACTGATACCTCTCTCGCTACGCGGAGACTAAAGCTATGCAGAGGTGCACAGCAGCAGAAGCGGCTCACTTCTTCATCGAAAACGTCGTCCTTCGGCACGGCGCCCCAACAGTGGTCATCACAGACAGAGGAACTGCCTTCACGGCGGAACTTTTGGAGTCGGTTCTCAGGCTCAGTGGTACAGCTCACCGGAGAACAACTGCGTACCATCCCCAAACAAACGGACTAACGGAGCGCCTTAATAAGACCCTCGCAGACATGCTCTCCATGTACATCGACACGGAACATAAAACCTGGGACGAAATCTTGCCTTACGTGACCTTCGCCTATAATACAGCTCGACAGGAAACTACTGGAATGACACCGTTCAGTTTAATCCATGGTCGCGAGGTCACGACAACGTTGGACGCTATGCTGCCGCACGAGGGTGACGACATTGATACCGACGCTGAAGAATTTACTCAGCGCGCCGAGGAAGCCAGACAGCTCGCCCGCGTACGCATTGGTCATCAGCAACATAAAGATGCGAAACGGTACGACCTGCGACACAGATTCGTTACCTACACACCAGGCGACAAGGTATGGGTCTGGATCCCAATACGTCGACGCGGACTTTCTGAAAAACTGCTGAGACGATACTTTGGTCCATACAGAGTCATCCGACGCTTGAACGACGTGAACTACGAGGTCGTTCCCGACAGTGATTGCTGTTCCAGTCGCCGGAAGCATTCACCCGAAGTCGTGCATGTCGTGCGGATGAAACCGTACCTGTCCAGCTAACTCTGGTTGGGTTCCAGTGCATAGGTGCGCGCTTTTCTAAGTAGAGCGCCTAGGCTGTGCATCGGGACGATGCCTCTTTCGGAGGGAGGCAAATGCCACGTGCGTGCTATGAGAAAGACGAAAGACGACAGCGCAAAGGCTCATACGCGTTATACAGGAGCCAGAAAGACAAAGAAGAAGAACTCGCTGGCGCGCGGTATTAAAAGACCGACCCGCTGTATTCTCTCTATCTTGGCGTTACGACCTCTCTCTTGACGTCGCGACAATATATTTTGTTGTCGGCGGCCAGCACAGCTACCTCCTGTGTGACATGTGCATCGCATAGCTTTATAGCGAAACCGCATCATTGTCTGTATCTATTTCTGAGCTCCTCCTATTTCCAAGAGGTCGCACTTTTCACTGCTTGAGGAGAATTGCCTCCGAAGGTGATGAGCGTTATCCGTGGCTTGCGACACGGTAACGATTTGAGCTTCTTGCGTGCTATGTCCTTAGGCCGAATAAAATCCTCGAAGTACCTATCTAAATCCCGCGAAGGCATTTGCTGTTGCGGTGTTTTATGGCTCCGCAGTGCAAAATGTCTGAGGTAGACCGCGTTGCCATTGGTTGTTTTCGTAGGCAATGTGCACGCAGTAGAAGCTATTTAAAAGAATACACGTTGCGTTCACGACGCAGCTTTTACACGGCCGATCCTGGGTTGAGCAGCGTCCCGTGAGCAGCTTAACCGATTCAGTGAACAAGGTAGAAAGTAAGTGAACGCGGAGTCTGTTGATATCACGAGCCACAGGCCTCTAACTTCACTTTATTCCTCCGTACAGATGCTAGCCCTTGGACAGGAGCTCGCGGCGAATGCAAGGCTGGCACGTCCACTGCGGCTGCCGCTCTCTGTCGTAATGGGGCTGTGGTGCTTCGCTTGGTTCACGAGGCCTGCAATGCTCATAGCACTGTGCGTAGCACTCGAGCAATGGCGGTTTCTGTGGCAGTATGTGATGAATGTCGCATTGCTATAACTACGGAATGCAAAAACATCAAACACCGTTGGCGTTGTGCTAACATGCAACATTGTTAGAACACGTGCGCATTTTGGGCGCTTGTCGGAACGGGCTGTCCGGCGTTTCGCTTCATCGCCGACGCCTGCAGTGCACAGAGTAGTGTGCATATCATTCGAACGCTGGCAGTTACTGTGGGAATATGTGACGAGTGTCACATCGCTACAACTGTGTATAGGAAACACTTAAAACACAGTTGGCTTTGCCCCAACATGAATCTGCGCTCAGAATTCGCATCAGGATGTATCTAATCATTGGATAATCTCTTTTTTATATTCCTGTTGTCGTCGTCGTAACCTCGCAATTCCGATCGCACATTCTTCAAGAGTGCCCTCCGTGGCAGGATCTGCAGGTGAGCTTGACTCCGCAATCGTTCGCTGCAGGACCTCTTGACGTGAGCGGAGGCACCGGTTGTCTTTCTTCAGCTGCTCATTCTTGACAGCAAGAGGGATGTGCGTCACCTTGTCGATGTACGTAACCACTTCTGGCTTCTGGGCGCCCACCAGGCCCATCGTGGCATTCTTGGAGCTACCGTGGCTCATTTCCTTAAGATGCGTCTGAGCAACAGAGACGACGACCGACTCAGGGAAGGCGGCTGAAAAACGCCTCCCCAAATGTAGCTCAAAACATGCACAATGTGAACGCACGGCTTCTGAAGCGCATATCCTAAACACAGTTTTTTTATGCATCTCTTTATTGTCTTAGCGTGAGCCGATTTGTATGGAAGGAGATCTATTTTCGAACGCGGAGAATACGCCCAGCACATGTGACTTTCGTTGAACTATAACAGCAAGTATAATAACTGAAGCGTACCTTATTCTGGTCCATCAAAAGTAATTAAAAACTTCCAGAACACTCTAGCGCATGCACATACGACGTTGAGCGTTTCTTGAAAAAGAATTAAAAAGTCGTCCACACAACGGAAAAATTTAGGGCATTGTCATAATAGTAAAATTAAAACATTGACGGAAAGAACGACGGATAAACGATAAAAAGATATGGCTCAACACAGGCACACTGCAAGAGCCAATGCAGATATTTTTCTTTTGAACATAAATGCGGTCGTCAAATTTCATGAAAGTGATCTAAAGGTAAAATTCTTAAGCGCTCATTGATGACGTCGAAGCGCTTATCAAAACCGCATCGGGTAAATAAAAAAATGCACGCGCGTAATCTCATTTTGGGGTGTTTAAGTACTGCCTATCGTAGTGTTTTACCGTAGGAATAGTCCCCGTGTTCTCTGGAGCAATTCTTTATGAACATGATCGGCAAGTCATCTCTAATCTTCACAAGGATTCGCCAGCGCAGAAAAGGTTGCGCGAAAGGCTCAAACGACGTGTCTAGTGTCTCTTGCTATGTGTCCTCGTCTACACCAGCGCTAAAAAACTGCCTTTCCATTATGCACCAACAAGCCCACATCACTACTCTCGTAGATTTAGTAAGCAACCGATTATAATTACAATTACTTCCTTTGAAATGCAATTCAGTGCACGGGTAAATTACAACCCCTGAAATTATTTGAGCATTTGCCGAAATGTAAGCGTTTGCTTTTGCGTTACTTCCCTTCAAAGACTTATTGCCGTAACACAGTAAAAGAGTTTATCAAACTACAACGAACTGCTGTGGCTCGCATGGTAGAGAGAAGGCTGGACGCTTGCGTGAAAGCTGGAGGGCTTACTGCGACATCTGTGATATTATTTTACATGTTGTTAAATTTCAATGGGAGGTGTTTTTCAAATTTGTCGCGACTAATTCTTTCTCATTTTATTGTGAAGGGGCCATCAGCTACACTGAACATTCTCGATGCAAGCGCTGGCGGCAAGGACGGTATTATATCGAAGGAACACCTTGCTCACCAGCTACAGTTGCGCAGTGCTTCGGTGCTACTCTACATGTTCGCTATGAAGCGATGCGCTTCGCTCTCGCCGATGCCCGGGTTAGGCATTGCAGGTAAAGTAAAAAAAAAAGGTGAAAGATTAGGCTCTGTAGGGACCCCCCGTAAACTGCCATAAAAGACTGGTTACATCTTCATTTTGAAAAAAAAAACGTTATTGATTAGCAGTAATCAGTCACTAGAAAATGCAATTCAATTATACTGAACGTTACAATTTCGAAAAATTAATCCATTGTATTACAAAAAACAAGAAAATGTACTTGATTAAAGGGCCCCTCACCAGGTGACCTAACGAATTTTAGTTAGACATTGCAAGTTGTTGCGAGCCCAATTAAGATTATTATGCCACAAGAATATTTCTAATCGGTCGGTTAGAAGCTCAGAAAAACAATAATTTGTAGCGGCGCGAACCCATGATGCGAGGAGGCGAGCTGCAAACCCTTGCCGCTCGCCCCGTGTAGCCTTCGCAAGCCAAATCCCTTCCCTGCCCTCTTCGACACGCGAGCAGGAGGGATCACATACGCATACGCATGAACACGTCATGCGCACAAAATGTCACGAGCGCATGACGTGCCCGACACAGCCCGAGCCCCCGAGACGCGAGCGGTGTTGTGGCGGCGTTCTTTGAGCTTCATCTCGTGCAAGCCATGCCGAATGCACCCTCGCCGATCACTTGGCTTTTTCAACCTATTACTGAGCACGAAAGCTGCAACATTTTTACGGACGCGAGACTAGCGGTTAGACGCGGGAGGATAAATGAGCCTAATGAGCGCTGGAACGCGGTAGAAAATTAGTTTCGTTGTAAAGGGTGGCGTCTGCACGATGCGCAAAGCGCGAGAACACGACGCGTGCGAAACGGAGGTAGATTAGTCTCGAATCTCCGCTGCGATTCGCAGTAAAAATTAAAACAGAAAAGCACACATTCCGTTTGTGTGTTGATTATTGCTCTCAAGTTTATTTATCCAATCAAGCAACAAATTACACCAACTACACGTCGTGTCAAATAATTATCGCAGTGTCACGTGCTACTGTTAGCGACGTCAGAGCATAGTCGTCTACGTAGAGGAGCGACGTCACAGCACTACCATCTACGTAGGGCCATTCTCTCACGTACGCCATCCCCTCATTCTCTGGGCGCGCGGCCGCGAGAAGAAGGGCAAGCGGCGTTCAGCTTGAAATTTGACCCATTTACGTGGCGCGTAGCGTTGCAAATTTTGGCAGACGTAATCGTGGACGCCCAGTCCATGCATTGCGCTCGTCAGCTCAAAATTGTCAAACCTGGTGAGGGGCCCTTTAAGAGTAATCGATTACGTGTAACGCGTTACGTACAACTCTGACGGAAACGCATTGATTTGAGGTAGTCTCGCATCACCTTTTGAATTATTGACACATACAAATGTCGTCTAAAAATTCGAAAGTTTACTTTTATGACAAATAAGGCTAAAATACTTGCGCCGAGTACGATCATGGATAGCTTTCCACCAGGAAACGTTAGGTTCTTTGCAATATAGGCGAGCGTCTAGAAAGTGATTCGCGTGACAAGTTTGTGAGCGGTTTGGGGTTGTTTTATACGACATAGATCATCAAACTTCGTCAGGATGGGCTCCATGCACAGTGACGGACTGGGGTTGCGACTACTACTATGGTTGAGTACAGTAAATTGTTAAGCACATGTTATAAACGCACAGTGGCACACTCTAAAAAATCACAGCAAATCCACGGAGTGAATGATGATGAGTGGGCGAAGCTGCGGAGGTTCATCGGTAAACCGTGAATCTTCCGTGAATTCTGCCCAGTACATCATCACCGACGTGAGATCGGGAGCGTTTATACTAAAGGTTCGATGAGAGTTATGACGGCTTGCAGCTCACTTTATTTTACATGTACGCTGTGAATTTTCATTGTTTAATCACGCACAGGAGAAGTCGCACACACGCACTACCTTGGAGGTCAAATCCAGTGCCTATATATACGGGGTGGTCAGTGAACGGTTGTGCAGCGCGAGCGGTCGGTTTTTTTCAATGAAGACGCTGCCTCGCGACGCTGCCTGCGTCGGCGCCGCTGCGCCGCGAGGCAAGATAGGGGGGGGGGGGGACCGTAGGAGAGGAGGAAGAGGGGGAAGCGTAGGAGAGGAGAGGGCGATACATATCACGTACTGTCGCAGCGCATTGTCTTTAGGGAGCCTTCATGTGTGCACGCCCCCTCCGTTTTTAAGACTGGTTATGGGAGAGAGGGAGTGGAGAGGGGTATGGGATAGGGGAAGGGGAGAGGGTGAGAGGGAAAAGGGAGAGGGTTAGAGGACATGGGGAATGGTGAGGGGGAGTGGAGAGGAGGTGTGTGGAGAGGGTATGCGCAGGCGCAGTAAGGGTGGTCACACCACCACCACCGGACAGATACTGCCGTTTACTGCCGGCTGCCGGGAGATACACCGGACAACGGAGACGTGACAAGGTTAGACTAAGAGGAGCTACGCCCCTAAAAGCCAAACATCCAGCGCTACCTCTTATATTCATCTGAAAGGGCGAATATAATATCGCAGAGTCCGGTGCGTTTATAGCTGAAGGACCATGCGATAAAACACGCGTGCGCGCGCGCGCACCCTCATACACAACCCAGTTGCATGTCAGCATATATAATAATACAGTCGCATTAGCAGTGAAACTGTAGCTTTAATTGCTGCTTTAGTTACCCCGCCTAAGGAAACAAGAACTGCGCGTTATAATAGCCTGATTGATCAGCGCGCGAAGAGCCCGATCCGAGAAATTCATGGCGCGCAACCACAAATAATTTATATTAAAAAACAAGAACACAAAAAAAACGTGGCAATAAGGCACATGCCATTTCCTTTTGCATACAGCGCAATAAAATCAAAGATAGTCGCAAAGATTCACCAATGCTAAGAACACAAGTGAACGCCGCAGGAACGAACTGTCCGCCAAGATAGGCGAAACACTCGTGCACCAAGTCGTGCTTGTTAAACATGGCCTCCGCGAAAGCCGAGCCCATCTCGGAAACCGTACATTATCCGCTGACAAACAATGACTCCAAGCGCCAACGCGTGGTGGCGCCACCATAGAACGGTGTGCTCTGTTGACGAGACCGTCATCGCAAAAAGAGCCACCTCTCAGGCGCCAGACGGCACACTACCCCATTCCAGTACACCATAGCACGAGTGTGCAGACTGTGGCCGGACCAGGAGGGGGGACGCTTGCGAGCGTCTGTTTTCTGCCTGCCCCTAGCGGCCAATGTTAGCCAACTTGAGACGGCCCACAGCGAGCAACGCAGCTCCCTCTGGTCAGTGGACGGTGCCTAAACTCAACTTCAAGACAGAAACTCGTTCCCGTAGCAACTAGCGCAGCGCGCAAAATCTGAATTTCCTAGTCAGTGAACGCAGCTATAAAACGCCAGCAACTACAGTTGGAAACGCATGCCGCGTTTTCTGCGACTGAAAACTCCACGTGCGACAGACGCCGGCGTTGCCACCGAACACATCATTTGTGGTGCACAATGCGTTTTCTCTCAATAAGTTGTGTCTTTCCGCCGATAGGTACTCGCTGCCTTCAGCGGACGAATGGACGCGCGCCGTTGGTCGCGCCTTGCATGCAAGCCGAAAAGTGCACCCAACTAAACACTATATATATTTCACCGTGGCGATGGGACAGCGATGGCGCTATCCTAAACTGAGAACTCGCGCGCAGGCACAAGCGGCTGATGCTGCTGGTGCTGAACTAAATGCTCTGTTTTCGCGACTGACGTGTTGCCGCTTGGACGCGACGCATACGGCGTTGCTTGGCGCTGGCTTACTTTTTCTTGGCGAAATTTGTGAAATGTGGTCGCTTAGTAAGGATTTCTAATATGTGTCCTGGAACACCGTTAAATAATACATCTTTTGTCAGGATGCAAAAGCAGCTAAAGAAATGACACCGGTCACCACCTCCTTCAACCACCACGCGACGCCGATGAGCTTAAAAAGTGGAAATACTTGCTGCATCGCAGATATGCGGCACACTCACAAATACAAGGTGCGTGAGCAGCATTTCTAGGCTTACGATATTGCCAAGATTATAAGCGCGTTATAAATGGAAACGAAGTTGTCCTGCCCCATAGGAAATAGGCGCTAGCGCCCGGGGCATTGGCCCGCCTTTTTCTCGGTCTGCCAGAGCACATCACGAATCCAGAAGTGACGTCAATGACAAGGAGGTCTCAGAAGAAACGGGCAGAGATGACTTCTAGCATGCCAGAAGATGAAAGCGTGCCGTCATCGAGTCGGTCGAGTGAATCTTGCGACGACGCACCTCAGTGCGTCTCAGACGTCACATCAGCTACACCGTTCGTGCTCAACGAAGCGAGGAACCTCACATTGCCTTCCGCGTACTGGTGCCAAGTATTAATCCACGACGCCATGTCAGGGATGACGCTCGATGTTTTCTACAGCAGAAATCTTCTGGCAGATCAACTGCTGCAAGAAGAAACTGTTATTGTAGAAGGGGACGACAGCAGTAGTATGAATGCGCATGAAGGGGATGACAGCTGTACGCTCTAAGAAAAAAATCGAGTATTTGGGGAGTATTTCTGCCACAAAACGATAATCGTCATCCATCTCGCGTGTTTTCCTTGCGTTATCGCCGCGATCCTGGCACTTCCCGGTCACGAATCGCGCGCGTGTTATCAGCGTGGACATAGCATTCTCGACAGGAAAGTGACGACCTCCCGGTTTTCAAGAAAGGGAACGCGAGTAAGCCAGATGCCAATTATTGTTGTGTGGCAGAAACACTGCCCAAACACTCGATTTTTTTCTTAAAGTGTAGTATGAAAGCGCATGAATGCGCAGAACAAGAGATACAATAAAAATGTAAGCCTTCACTTGCTGCAACACACTTATTGAAATATGTCGTGAAGTTCGAATAAATGTCCTATGTAGAATACCGTGTGAAGGCGTCATCGAAGATTTCAGACGTCAGGAAAATTCCGTCTTTTGAAAAATTTACTGCGACGCACGAATTTCGATTTTCGGGCATTGAGCCTTTCGCGCTACCTTTTCTGGCGCTGGCGAATCCATGGTGAAGATTAGAGACGCCTTGCCGATAATGTTCATAAAGAATGCTACAGAGAACACGGGGACTATTCCTACGGTAAAACACTACGATTAGGTATTACTTCGAACACCCCAAAATGAGATTATGCGTGCATTTTTTATTTACACCGATGCGGTTTTGATAAGCGCTTCGACGTCATCAATGAGCGCTTAAGAAGTTTACCTTTAGATCACTTTTATGAAATTTGACGACCACATTTATGTTCAAAAGAAAAATATCTCCATTGACTCTTGCAGTGTGCCTGTGTTGAGCCATATCTTTTTATCCGTCAATGTTTTAATTTTACTATTATGACAATGCCCTAAAATGTTTCGCTATGTGGACGACTTTTTAATTGTTTTTCAAGAAACGCTCAACGTCGTATGTGCATGCGCTAGAGTGTTCTGGAAGTTTTTAATCACTTTTGATTCGACCAGAAGAAGGTACGCTTCAGTTATTATACATGCGGTTACAGTTCAATGAAAGTCACATGTGCTGGGCGTATTCTCCGCGTTCGAAAATAGATCTCCTTCCATACAAATCGGCTCACGCTAAGACAATAAAGAGATGCATAAAAAAACTGTGTTTAGGATAGTTATAGCAATGCGACATTCATCACATACTGCCACAGAAACCGCCAGTGCTCGAGTGCTACGCACAGTGCTATCAGCATTGCATGCCTCGTGAACCAAGCGAAGCACCAACAGCCCCATTACGACAAGAGAA